>NW_010409619.1:25887-36572 GCF_000710305.1 Buceros rhinoceros silvestris
CAGGAAGTATTATCTGTTCTTGGCTTTCAAGACTTCATCAATGCCAGCACCAAATACGAGCTCATGACTGTTCACAATCTCTTCCGCAAACTCACCCATCGGCTGTTCAGGCGCAATTTTGGTTATACACTGAGATCTGTCAACGATCTTTACATTCAGAAGGACTTTTCTATTCTGAATGATTTCAGGGACAACACAAAAACATACTACTTTGCTGATGCCCAGTCAGCTGATTTTTCAGATCCTAACTTCATAACTAAAACCAATGAACGCATCTTGAAGCTGACCAAAGGATTAATAAAGGAAGCTCTTGTGAATGTAAACCCTACAACGCTGATGATGATTCTTAACTGTCTTTACTTTAAAGGTAAGAATGTTATTTCAACCTTAGCGATGGATTTTCTAAGTTTGCAATTCACTGCGTACTCCATGAGAAATCCCAGACTGAACTGAAATCTAGTGAACGGTTCCAAAAAGCCTATCAACTCCCTCATTAAGAAGGACGTCTATTATTGGCCTATTTTTGCATGTTTCTGTAGCATACTGATGTTCCAGTCATGTCCTGACATTAATGGGTTTTTTACTAATACCCACTAAAATGCTTATTACATCTAAAACCTTATTGTCTAAAAGTGAGGCTAAAAAACAACGTAAGACTGCAGAACGGCCTCAGAAAGTATAAGCTTTATAGGGGCTCAGAATGGCAAGGTATTCATTCATGCGCAAGTTATTAGTCCCATTCAGTCCTGCTTGAAGTTACTGGCTTCACTGAAATGCACATGTTGATTTAGTTAACATTTCTGAAATATTTACGAAGAAATTCAGCTTAAAGTATCTATTTTTTCATACGATCAGAGCACGATCCTTGTCAACAAGTCTACACAGACCAAACCAGTATTCTTCTACAATTAAAAACAAACACATTTGTTCCTTGGAACACTTCATTTCACTCAGCATGAACTCTCAGCTGATAGGGCTCCTACAGGCACCACGACAGGCTGAACAGTTAAAGAGGCCTGAAGTAAAGACTGTACAATATGTTCTTCTTATAAATCTTTAATTTCAATTTCTGGACATTTAAACTAAGAGTGAGAGGTGAGATTTTCAACATTAGTACCTATGTCAGATTGGAAGTTTGTTAATTTTTCAACAAACTTTTAAAATGGTGTTAAATGAGCAACAAGGGGAAGGTGCCTATGAAGGAGGAACTGAGGAAGAAAAGGAAATCTGTTACTAACTGCTTTAGATTAAAGTCAGATGAAGGTGACTTAGAACACTGGTAGGGAAGGACAGATTAGAGCAAAAGGATAACAGTGTTCAGAAGTACAACATACTCCTTTCCACAACCTATAAAGGAGTTTCTTTTTCCCAATTCTATCCCTACTTCAGGAAGCAAATTCTCAAGGGCTCTCTTACACCTGCCTTCTCACTATTTGATCATAGGAACTCAGGGGAACACCATTCCTGTCAGTTTATGAAAAACACCTTTTCCCACTCACTCGCAAGGCATTACTTCCTCAAATAACGCCACTTGTCTCTGGACAAAAGATGGGAGGCAGTCATCAGCATAAGACGCAAATAATTCCCTGTTCTGAAGAACCATCCAAAAGGGACTTATTTGTATCATTAAGCACATCTCTGATGATCATATTAAATACGTGCCTCTACCGCCCATCCTAAGGAAAGGATTAGGCAAAGTGAAACAAATACAGTATTTCTTCACAATTTGGTCAAATTTAAAATACCTTTTAGTTTTACTCTGAAATTATTAAATACTTGTGCTATCTCAAAATAATAAAAACGCCATAAAAAATAAATAGCTTCAGTGACAGAACGAGTCATCAAGACCATGACGCCTTTTGGCTTTTTCTTCACCCCTCGGAGTTCCGTTCCTTGGTGCTGTCTGCTGAAGGCTCTAATTTCTAACCCTCAAAATCAAAAAGATTATTTCTCTACTGCTGTCTCCCATTCATCGATCTTACAGACGGACTCCTGGTAATTCCATTTCAAGTGGAACTGGACCTTTTAAAAGCAAGTTCTGCTCCTGGTTTCCTAGCCTCCCCACCAGTCTTTCTGGAGATGTTAATTCTGTCCGTATCTTTCTATTTACAATATTTACATTGTCTGTACCATTGCGGACAAGCTCTGTTAAGCCCTCAGAGCTAAGAAACCTGAGTATTCAGCTACACAGAGTTGCTCCGTACAATTGATACTGAGTAACCACGTATGTGGCAATCACCATGAAGTCTCAAGCTCCTTTTATATTAAATACCATCCAAAAGACTACTGGAAACTACTCACATCGGTAGAAGGCAAGTTTCACCTTTTAGGTATCCAGTCCACCCCCAACTGACATCTACCTTCTGCAGAGGTCTGAACAATCACTTATGAGCTCCCTATCAAGTAGGAGCTGGTTATTTTAGCCACAGTAGATCACAGCAGCTTTTGATAACTGACAAATTTTGACAGATCCAAAATTACTTCTATGTGACTGTAGTAACAAATGCAAGAGAAGTCAATCAGTGGATACAACTTCTGCCACTGCAGATGGATCTAAAAGACATCTTGGTGCCAAGATTCAAAACAGCAAGCCACAAAATCAAAGTGCCAACTGGTTTCAGCAGACCCCACAAGAGCGTATGCCTCCTGCGGGAGGACGCTATTTTAACCCAAGACAAACACATCTGCAAAAGTCAATACGAGAAAAAGTCAGATTAAGGATCTCAGAATCACTCGCAACCTTTTAAAAGAAGGTTACCAATTAAGGTGAAACTTGGTCTCTCCACACAGTTTCAGTCACACTCCCCAGGTACTTGCTTGCCAACAGTGACCTAAAATCCAGAGTTTTAACAGAGAACACCAGTAACCCTATTTCCAGCATAAAATTCCAGCTTTGTCTACCCATTAGGAAAAATTAATGTCTCTTTTGCTGAAAAGCCAGCAACAGGCACACCACTTTGAAAAAGCACCTTCCTTTACACAGTTGATAAATATTCGCAGTATGCCAAGAACCTTCCCGTAGAAAGACTCAAACCCTGACGCCAAAGCTTCCTGGGCTGCAGAATATGCTGAATTGTACTCTTTGGGCATAAGCCTGTCGGATGACAAGCCCACACAGGTGTGCTGGAATCACATCAGACTGGGTTACAGAATTAAGCAGTCAGCACCCAAACTCTTCAGGATGTCTTAACACAGGAAATTAACTGGCTGGAATGGACTAAGGCAAGGTAACACCTTGCATAAAAGATACGCTGAAAACGAGAACAGCCATTTCTTAGCTTGACACTTCCGGTGCTTGAATCAGTCTCGTTTCAAGCATCAGATCTCTCAGAAAATACAGCTGTGTCAGTTGTTTTGCTAGGTGCAAACTCTGTCAAATATCTTGCATCTGTTTGACCTTTGTAATTGCTAGGTTCCTTGTAGAAAAAAAAAAGTACACACCAAAGCCTTTCAAATCTCCAGTTTGTGTTTATCTGTTTTTGTACTTCATAATGTTCAAATCAGGCAACTCTTAAGTTAGAAAGCAAGCCAGGAATTTTAGAGTCACTTTAAAACTTGTCTTCTTATTCAGGCTTAATTAAAATCAACAACCTCCTACAGTAATTCCCAATTCACATGAATTAAAGTTCAATGGAAACTGTTATTCTGGGAATATTTTGTGAAACAAGGATCTTGGATTTTTTTTGTTTATCTGTCCTCTGCGTTGTATTAACAGGAACTTGGGAGAATAAGTTTCCAGCAGAAATGACAACAAAGAGAAGTTTCCGACTAAATGAGAAGCAAACAATAAAGGTTCCTATGATGCAGACTAAAGGGAACTTCCTAGCTGCTGCAGACCCCGAGCTAGACTGCAGTGTGATCCAGCTCCCCTTCGTGGGGAACATCAGCATGCTGATCGTACTTCCACACAAACTCTCTGGAATGAAAGCCCTAGAAAAGCAGCTAACACCTCAAGTGGTGGAAAAATGGCAGAAGAGCATGACAAACAGGTATCTGCTGAACAGGCATCTGGTTAAAGTCTTAATGTATTTTCTTGATGCGATTGGCAAGGGTAAGTGAAGCACACATAAGATAATGTATGGTATTTTGATTAAAAACATTAAACCTAAACACATCCCCGAAAAGATGGATATATTGAATAAAAAAATCAGGACCAGTGATCTCTCAAAATTTAAATGCCGTCAAGAAAGTAAGGATGATTGAAGTAGAATTTTGGAACTCCATTAGAATTTTTCTATTAACTATTCCATGTTGTAGATTTGAAGAAAAAATCCTTATTGATAGAGTTTACTATGAGGAGGAAAAACAGGGTACGATAATAACAGGTTATTTGTGCAGAACCTCGGTCACACAGGAAGCAGCCTATGCTCCCTTTGGCACTGGGCATTTCTACATCTCTGCTGTGTAAAAGCACACGTTCAGTCATCAACAATGGACATCACAATTACAGGAGAGAAAAAATGGATATAGCCACCCTTGTGCAAGGTGACAGACTAGGTGGATCTGTCTTCAGATTTGACAGAAAGATTAAAAGCGCTGATTTGATGTGCTATTCAGGAAGCTGACTTATTTCTACCGTACTCAGTAAGTGACAAGTCTCCAATTTAGTACGGCAGAAAATCTGATAGTTCAAGGTTTATCACAAGTGTGTACTGAACTGCTCAAAGCTGTATAGCTTACACACATAATGTAAATCATCGTAAGCGAAATACTAAACCAACTAGAATTTTGGGAGGGGAATACATTCTTTAAAAACAAGTTTTGACAGCAAAAGAACAGTAAAGAGTCCTGTACATTTGTGTCCTACTTGCTAAGGACAGCAAAAAGACTAAACCACAGCAGACATGTAAGGCAAAGGAGTCATGCAAATACGTATGGCCTCAATGATTTTTTATTTTCGGTTGGTGTTCGGTTGTTTTGTGTTGGTTTTGTTTTTGTTTTTGTTTTTTTTTTTAATTAGAACAAGAGAAGTTGTTCTGCCTAAATTTAAGCTGGAGAAGAGTTACAACTTGATTGGTTATCTGAGATCCATGGGAACAGAAGAGCTGTTCAGTGAAAAGGGCAACTACTCTGGTATATCAGATGAGAAAGTCACCATTAACAGGGTATTTACTCCTCTCTTCACCGCCTTTCTGATTAAACTATATCACCTGAAAACACAGCAACACAGTAAAAATGAGGAAAAAACATGTTTTAGCTTACTGTGAAATATTTCCTGAAGTATAAAGGAGAGATGTGGGCTTCTCTGCATGTCCTTGTCTATTTGTAATGAGGAACACATTCAGTCAGCTGTCAAGGACACTAAAAGTGTGGTCAGGCAGACACAGGCTTACTCACAAACAAAAACCAAAGGATTGCTGCTGCACGGGAGTTGCCATGTGTGGGGCATGGAGAGGGGGGAAGGCTGTGAGCACACGCTTGAGTACGCTTTACAAGATCCTCAATTTCTTTCTGTTTGTTTTCCCTTTTTTGTTTGTTTGAACAGTTCAATCATCAAGGCACAATAACTGTGAATGAGGAAGGCACAGAGGCTGCAGCAATAACCAACGTCGGGTTCATGCCTCTTTCTACACAGATACGCTTTATTGTCGACCGCCCCTTTCTGTTTCTGATCTATGAACATCGTACCAGTTGCCTTCTGTTCATGGGTAGAGTTGTCAACCCAGCCAAGTCTTAAAAGCAAAGAAGACCTCCAACACGCTGTTATAGAGGGGCTGTATAATGACGTATTAATATACCAGTATCATAAAAGAAATGTTATCGTTGTATCAGCTAATACAAAAGCCACTGGTATAAAAAGAGAATCTATTATCTACAGGTAGTTTCACATGAATGGACTCATAGCAGTAGATAATTCGACTGCAATTTAAAATGGTTAATGCCATGTATCAAATACAAGTGTACTAAAAAAACAAACCACAAAATAACGTACACCTTGTGTTTTACTCTAGTATATAAAATGTAATCAATAAAACATTTAGACTATCTAGATTCTTGAAGTTTAGCTCTAAATTTGTGCTAGGATGCCTATTTATAATAAACAGGGGTAAGGAAATCCTGAGTACCTGATCAGTAAAACAAGCAGGGGTCTACAGCCTTTCTTTTTCTTCCACCATTTAACATTCAGCAGACTGAGACCCCATGAAATTTACGGTCCAGTGTACCAAATAAAAGGAGATAAAAACACCTGGGAGGAATGGATCCATTGTTCCCCCCAACTTAACTTCCATGGTCTCAACACAGTCTGATCTTCACTGATAGAAGCAGAATCAAAATTAGGTCAACTGGCTAAATCATACAAAAGTGAGATTTATAGTAATCACAGCAGTTGTTAATACAGTTGTTCAAATACATGCTCCAAACCGAATTCAACAGACAAAACCTGTCAAATCAAACCAACACTGCAGACTTTCTGAATCATTCTGGTTACCACATGAGCGCTGTACAAAAGCCTGTGTCACATTTGAAAAAGAGAAAATTTACCTGCACTTTGTGGCAGTTTACTGCCTACCTGGTACAACGCCCAGAGGTGCAAGCTACGTTCAAGTTGTTAAAGCCAATGAACATGCCCACCTTCGCACACCTTCCTTTACATCACACCTTTTAAAAAAATGTGCCTCACAATCCAGTGTGGGTATTTTTATTTGCTGTATCCAATATTGCATCCATCTAAATATATTCATTTATAAATTTGCCTCATGTCAGCAAAATATGCAAATTAAGCTATAAACTAACAGTTATTTTAGAGATTAGGAATTCTCTTTAAAAAGTTGTTTTCCAGTATTAACTGATTTAATTTTTCTTTTATATACCAGCATTTGTAGTTCTGCACCCACTACAATTATTTACCCCATACACAAAGGTTTTTAATGTGACAGCCAATGAAATTTCAGTATTAGATGCTGAATGATGATGAAGAGCTGGTATCAATTAGGAAGCTCAGATGTTTCACTATTCCTGTCTCACATTGCGCATACTTATAAGCCCACCATGTGGGGAACAATTTTCAGGTTCAGAATGGAAATCATTAACATTCGTATACACATAGTATTGTTTTATCTGTATATAAAAAGAAAAGAATATTCAAAAGATTAAATATTCATGGCCCAAATTAGTTTATTGATGACTAAATGAGCTGGAGCATCTGAAATATGAGGGGGTTGAGACCTAAGTAACAGGAATTATTCAAGAGAAAGAGCTCAAGCAGAAAAGCAAATCAGCTACTGCTCAAAACTCATGATCTTCATACATTGTGCAAGAAAGTCAAATATTTGCTGCAACAACCATAATGTAACCATTAACTCTTGCTTCAGATTCTGGCACCGTCTGATTCCATTTAAAGGTCACATTGGTTAAGAAAAATGCAGTTATCACTAGCTATTCAGAACAAATATATCATCAGTAAAAATTTGAAACAGAAATTTTTACACTAAGTCTCTAACAAGCACTAATCTTTTCTCAATATGCAAAGAACAATCTTGCTTTCACTCAAATCACCGCTGGCGTTACTGACAGCTAAAAAATACCACCCAACACATCATCTCTCTCAACACAGGACCAGCTCATGGAAAAACTGAGCACCTATCGAGGAACAGCGATACATAACCCCAGCCTTCTATAAGCCAGGACCCAGCTGGTGATGGCTGCTGAACTCAGGAAGAGCTTATATGGGAATGGGAGGAAGAGACAGGGGAAGGAAAGGAACAGTTCTTTGATCTTTAATCAGTGCTAATTTTAGGCTCTTCTCTTTGAAACGCTTCAGTAAAGAGATCTGTGAGGGCCGAGTATGAAATGAATGATTTTTTCTGCTTGTTAATGGATGTGCAGTATGAGCAAGTTCCAGGCAGGCACACCTGCTGTGAATACGTCATGTATTTTCCCCTTTTATCCCATTAGCCATGCAGATAAAGTTCCACTGAAGAATTCAACTTCAGGACAGGAGAAAGTGGCACGATGTTTTTTTTGTTCTCCACTAAGTTTATCTATGGATCTTTTAGACATTTTTTGTAGAAGCTACAGCAGTTAGGCACTAGTCCTACTGACTTGGAAACCCAGCTTGGGCACACCAAATTTTCTGTTGCGAGATCTGGAATGGTTGCACGCCAATTTTTGACTGAATTAGTAGTTATACTTTGTTAAAAAAAAAAAATCTTTTTCCCCAGAAAAAGTTGTCATCTGAGACCAAAACAAGATACCAAAATAAACAAGTCTGGAATGGATATCAATGTCCTTCAACATTTCCCAAAATGCTTTCAGCAAGACAGCCAGTTCTAGTTTCAGAAGACACAGGACACTTCCTCCCCTTCCTCAGTGATTCTTTTTCTTTTGGGCTGCTTTTTTTTTTCCTTTTAAGAAGCAGAATTCACTTGCTGCCAATGGAGATTTATTTTTAACTCTGTTTCTATTAACTGTTGTTTTTCACGGCTTTCCTCAGGCCACGCATGTGTGCTGTTCATTACAGTGCACGCCAAACACTATTCAAAGGAATACCCCCTGTGGTATTATTGACCTCACGAATCTCTTGAATTCATGACTAGCATCAACTAAACTCTCAGTCACAAAAGACTAATTAAGAGATATATCATTACTAAATAAATGTCCTGCCCCCCCCATAAGAGCAAGAAATATCATCTGAAAATACTACTATATTTCTCTTGGATGCTTACTTCTGCCCTAGATGTTAATCAAACCATTTGTCCATGAAATAGCACAGGTATTTGATACATGTGAGAAAGATTGTTCTGTTTGCAACAACCCAGCCAGAGGATAACAGGATACTTACCACAGCAATAACAGGAATAAGCACACCCAGATTCCCTGCGCTACTGGAGGCCTGGAAAACAAAAAGGAAGTTATCAAAACACCCACAAAAGCTTTTCTAAGAAACCTGCTACAAGAAGTACTTCAAGCACCAAGCTTTCCCACTGTCTGTGCACATGGAAACATACATTGCCCTTACAGGTCTGTATCTTGCAAACAGATGGGCATGAGGTGGCCAAGAGAGCACCCAGAAATCCAAAGGAACGGGACACCCAGGAGTCTTTCAACAAAGCTTTTCAGGTGTCTCCCCATAGACTGGGATGTCCCTCAAAGAAAGGATGCTTCCCCCCTTCAGCAAAGGGTCTTCTATATTTGGAAGTCAGATACTATGCCTTGAGCTAAAGGAAGAAAAATATTGATACTGTGTCTACTCCAACATTTATCAACTGCAAAAAAAATGCTCACATTAAATGGGTGGCCACAGACAAGTGTCAAATAGCTACCAAAAGTCATTAATGTTAACTATCAGCAACAGGAAGAAAAAAAAAAAGTGCATTTTCTTCCTCTCACAGAAGCCACTTCTGTGTCTTTGAAAAATCTAGAACAAAGAAGCCACTGAAGCATTTAATGGCTAGCGAGCAAGTTTAAATCCATGAAAAGGTATGCTGAGAAGTGAGGGACACAGGCAAACTATCTGACAACTATCAAAGAAAAACTCTGGGTTGGTTTGGGAGCAGGGCCTCTGCTGTGTTTTACCTACTTGTAACTCTTCTTGAAAATGAAGTAATCCGGTCTTCGGAATATCTTCATAACCTTTACTCTGCACTGCATAGTGTTCTAATAAAAACAGCTATCAGTATCTTCATAATGAAGAAACACTGCCTCCTAGCTCAGATCCATGTTAAACCAATCATGGAGCTGTCCCTTTGCAGGCAGCTTTAAGTCAGAGCAGCAGTTTGTCTCCCATAGTGACTCCAAAACTGAAACAGTGTAAAAATATCCCTGAAAGGAGGAGGGTGGAACCTAATCTAGAAGTGTCATTTTACATCAATGTTTACAATCTGCTTTTCACCATTTCAGCTCACTCACCTGCGGTTAAAAGAACCTATGAAACCGGTTTCATAGAAAAAAGATTTTCTATCACAGACTTTATGAAAAGAAGATTCTAAACATGTCCTAGTTCCCTTTCAGGAGTTTGCATCCCTGATAAAACGCAGTCTGTCTTCAAAGCAAACGGATTCATTTCAGAGGGATTTACCAAGAGACTTCGGCCATCCCATAAAAGGATAAAGCTAGAACTTAGTGCTACTGAAGTTTAGCATGTACAAGAGGGGGGAAAAAAGCAGTTAAAAAACCCTCCCCTTAGTACTAGGAAAATGTGCCTGTTTCAAAAGGAAGTGTTACTGATCTGCCCTAAAAAGCAGAGAACAACTCCAAACCACATCTCCAAGAAAGCCTTAACTTTCCACCAGGAACACATATGAATTATTAAAACATGCAAGTGCATTTTTTACATATAAAATCACTATTGAACACTGAATTTTTAAAAGTTGTCCTAAGGACGTGCTTAGAATATTCCAGCATTTGAACACTACTGGAACATAACTGGAGGAAGGCTCTGATTCTTGATGAATAGGAAGCAACCACATTTTGCTTTTCAAAGGATAATGCAAATCTCAAGAGCATAAGTCAAGGCTGACAGCTTTTTTGTCAGCATATTTCAGAGCAAAGAGGAGAGGAAGGCGTAGGAAAGGCTGAGGTTTTTGTTTCCTGCTTAAATAGGCACATTGAGTACTCTGGATACTTTCTTGAAACGGGAAGAAAAGCTAGTGTGAGGTGAGGTGAAAGAGCCTTCACGTAAGAAAAAAAGCAGAGAATTTTGAATGAATAAAGTAACTGCATATTTTATTCTTCCTTAAAGCATT
>NW_010409619.1:36706-47358 GCF_000710305.1 Buceros rhinoceros silvestris
TGCAACATAAATCAGAGACAAGCCTCCTCTTTCTTAGGAAAGCTTTCTGAATCAACTTGCTCTCTAAATAAAGCACTCCTTGAAATCAGAAGAGATTTTAATTAAATGCTTAATTTTCACTTCTCTGCACTGTTTCCAGTATAAGCCCAGATGACTTCCTGAGGTCCCTTCCATGACAGTTTTCCTATGATAACACTAAAACTAGAATTCTGTCACACCTAAAGCCACTCCAGGAATTAGCATGAGGAGTTCAGTAGTCATTCTGTACTTCTCTTTGCAGCTCTGTCCCTAACTGCTGAACACTCCAGACCGTTTACTCACACAAATCCAGACGCAGCTGAGCAATAGGTACCACTGCTTTACCTCAGGTACCATCACTGACTCGTTAGCTGTATAAATCCGCACTCGCATTTCACAATCAGAACACACTCTGAGGTTTAAGGAAGCGGGTTTTTTTTTTCTGTGCATGTTAAGGACATAGTGTCTGTGTGCCTTTTGAACCAATGTTTAGTAGTGCCATCTGTATAAATGCACGGCTGCAGACAATTAAAAACCAGTGAAGAGCTGACCTTCAGTGCCGGTCCTTTCTCACTTGCTCTCTCACTAGCTCTCTTTCCTTCCAGCCCAAGCTGAACAAACAGTTCCAGCAAATTCATCAGTAGTTCATCCACGAGGTGTTCTCCTTGAATGTTCGCCGCGATGTTCGCTAGGGCATTAATGACCGCTAAGGAGCAGTGCCTGAGAACAACCAACAGTTATGAACAAGCAGTTCCTCCAAGTTTTACATTCTCAGTGCTTTCTTGACAATGCTGACAGTAACACTTTTTCATTCAGAGTCGGGAGGGGCATTGTTTTTGTGTTTGGGAATAGTGGCACATCACCTTACTGATCATTGAAATGCAAACAATATTTAAGGCGAAAATTATTTGTAAACTTTGCCTCTGGAGGACATTTCATTTTTGATGCTGTCACAGGCAAAAGGATGTACTTTCCTGTAGCAGGTAAGAGCTACAGACAAGAAGCAGCAAACGGCTGCGCTTCAGGACGGGGAAAGCTCTTGAGCAGAATCAAAACTATTATCAGTTACTGTTAAAGCTGAGATGGCATTGGGTCAGACAGTATGTTAAAAACACTGACAGGAATAGTCTTCTTGGTTACTTATACACTACATTAAAAGACATCCAGCCTACCCCAACTACCAATGAAGCCAATGATAATCTTTAATTGTAACACGGGCTAAAAGGCATACCTACATACTAAGAATTAAATTGTTAATGATTTGCATTTAAACCCTAACAAGAATTGGGACCACATTTTAAAAAAACCCACAATACACACACAAATCCCAGTGGAACTTCATTAGCACAGAGAAAAAAAAATTAATCAGTTACTACATGTAATGAAAAACTTTTTTAGGAATCTCTGCATTAAGAAGTGCTACTATTTTTAAACTAATATATTATTTTTTAATACCAAAGAAAACAGTACTGTTCTTTTTATAACCTCCTTATAAACTTACACCAGGAAAAAGTGAAAATCCATGATGTAACATAAAGGATATTCAACATAATCATGCATTTAAGGGACACAGCTAAGTGTTACCTGTATCCATGATCCTTATAATCTTTTGTGGCAGAGTAAACAACTGAGCTCGCTTTAACACTGATTTGCTGAAACAGATTCCACACCTCCTGGTAAATATATTGCTGTAAAAAACCAAACAAACAAACCAAAGTGCAAATCACTAAGTAGAGCTTAATGAATACAATCTCTCTAAAGAACAAGCCTGTAAAATACACGAAGTATTCCGAAGTTCTGCAGGGAGGTGATTAGTCACAGCCTGAGCCCAGTTTCAGCCTCCATAAAGCACACAATGGAAGCACTTTCATTAGTGGCTTTAATTATAAAAACTTTCAAAATTATACAAAATTTATTAAGTTCTTCAGCTCCACCTTCCTGATGATAAACTTTATTTCAGGCTTTTGAGTTTTGGCAATTAGTAGGTCACTCAGAGACAGAAATTACATTTGGAAAAGGTAAGTCAGTTAATCCTTGTATGACTGAACAAGGCAATCAACACTTCCAAACATACGGACCTACAGGACTTTGAAAGTTAACTACTGACATGAAAAAAGCTAATGGGCACCTATTTGGTACATAAGTCAAGTTTATAAACTTCACAATAACTTCTGAAAACTTTATGAGCTTGGTGGCTTTTCACAGCTTTAAAAAAAACCTGTTATTTTCTATGAGGACCAGTCTTCTTTATAGGGACAGCATATTACACATTATAAACGAGCTTTTGTCTTCTGATGCCACAGACACAAGGACTGTACAAGCACATACATGTGGCGAATAAAAGAAACAACTTTAAAAACTTCCACAAATATAGTTTCTAAAACACATTTTGTTTTAACAAACGAAAGGAATCACGAAGTGGCACTCTCTCAGCCAGCTCTTTCCTTACATTTCCAGTGATGACTAAGCAGCCCAGCTGGTCAATGATGAGCACATCGAGATGAGAAGGCGGCTGGCAAAACTTCTGCTGTAAGATCTGCAGGATGGGTTCCATCATTTTTGGGGTGTCCCTCAGTGCCACTGCAATGTGCCCTAGAGCACGAATTGTGTGGTCAGGAATCAGATGAGCTTCCCTGTTAAAAAAAAAAAAACAAAACCAAAACCATACATGTAACTGTTCAACAGTCATCAAGACCTCCAAGTTCGGCTACATTTCATGTTAGAAACTACTCATATACTAAATTTAAACATCATTAACAGCTTTAATATTGTCACTACTACAGCATCCATCTACTACTAGCATTACCATTAGAAATACACTTGCACAAGTTGGTTTGCAAAATAACAAACAAAACCCCCACAAATGCACTATCCAAAAAACCAACTCTAATTCATGAACAAACTGTCCTAGAAATAACAGTGAAAAGTGGCAAAATTGATCTGCAAAACATTAAGACATGACAGACCAGCTACAACAGGACCTCCCTTTGGGGGTTTCTTTGGGGGGTTGGCAAATCTCTTAAAAACTAAGAAAGTCAAATGCCGCAAGTGACAAGTTTTGTTAAGCCCTAAAAGAGAGCTGAAGCCTGAAGGATAAGCAGAAAGTATCACTCAATCTAGGATTTAAAATTGGCTAATTCTCTCCAAAGATTTGCTGATTCTATCTGATAAAAACAAATCTGTACGTCTCAGTACGAGAACAAGGGCTCAGCTCTGCAAAGATTTGCATGGGAAGATCTCAACCCCACATATAAGCTCACTAATCTCAGAGACAATTCTAAAGTAACACTGCCAACACCTCTATCTTAGAATAGGTTCCCCGAGTGAAGGAAAAACTGGTTTGATGACCGACAACTTACTTATCACTCTCTTGAGAGATGTACAGACGGTTAGATAAACTAGCAAGAAAGGCCTCAACAATCACGGAATCTATAGTCAGGCCAGCCTTCAAGCACCTGGAACAACAACGAACAGAAAACTCGCTAGAACAGTCAGAGAAAACACACACGCAGGAATTAAACATTTCACTTTTTCCTACTGTACATGCACACCATGCAAAAAGTTCATGTAAGGCAAAAAGTTTATTCCAAAGTATAAGAACTGATTGCCTGGGAACACTGCAGATGTATTTTAAAAAATGAGTGGTGTTTCTGTCACTGCTTTCTTCAGCAGCAATAAAGATGGGGATGTGCAATGAGGTAAATTCAGAGTCCACTGCTTTAAAAACTTCAATCCCTTGTCTCCAGTCACCAACTATCTGTCTTCCTGCTAGCTCTCTGCAGCTCTAGAAGTGGACAATAATCATTGTACTGCCCACATCTGAGTGCGGAACCATCATTCTGTTACAAGAGGCTCACTCAACATGATAATCTAAGCAGAAAGCAAAAACCCCACAAGTATCAAAACGGTGACTAGTGTAAATTACATACGTGGGAAGCAAAACAATGAGACTGAATTATTATTTTACAATTAGGACATAAACAAAACCAAGAGACGTCTGAAGAAAAATGAAGTCACAATCAAAAAAGGCAAAAGGCCTTTACAGCAGCCCAGAGCAGCACCTTCTAATCAGACACAATTCTTTTCCTCTAAGGAAATAGAACATGTGCTCCAACGTGGTGTAAGTCTCTCTCTTACCTGCAGATGTTGTCTATGGCAATGTCACGCAGCTGCTCGTACATGGATGGTTGACTTTTCTTGCCAGGCATTACATTTAGAGTGGATTCTGAATGCTCATTGGTTACACTAATCTTGATATCATTGCCACCTACTAAGAACACAAAATGGAAATCAACACCGTGTGAAATAGCCTTTTTTTTTTCCCCCAAGATGAGAGTACACAGGCAGAGCAGTATCTGGTGAGTGCAAAACAGCCTATGTACAGCTCAGAGTTGAGCTGAAGAACTTTGGAAGTGGATGTGTTGAACTAGCTATGCAAAACATTACTGCATTTAACTATTCCTAAATTTAGCCACCTTCAGGTCTCATTTTACCTGTTCTGCTTTAGCATTACGATACTGCTTTAGCAGTGGCAAGTGATTTAAATTGAACTTTTTCTTTTTAGAAGTCACAACTTGATGCTACAATTTAGAAAGAACAACAAAAATCCTGTCAAATACCATCAAGACGGTCACGGGGCTGCTGCAGAGGACCTGTATAGAGTCTTAGGAACATGCCCTTGTTCAGCCTGTAGAAGAGGCGGCTTTGGACACACCTAACGGCTGCTTTCCAAAGCATGAAGTAGGTTACCAAGAAGACAGAAACAGACTTCATGGGAGAACGAGACACAACAGCTACAACTTGAAACAACAGAGGCTGCAACTGGATATGCCATTTACTATTGGTTTTCTCCACTATGGGGTAATTATGCACTGGCTCAGTTGCAGAATCTCGTCCTTGGAGGTGTTGGAAGGCCCACGTGGACAAAGCCCTAAGAAAACCGCTCTGAATTGAATGCAGGAGGCCAACACACATAATACAACCTTCAATACTGAAGGATCATGCTCAGGACAAAAGTGCTTGAGATAAAACTTGGTTTCCACAGAAGAGGCACAGCAATATCGCTGCTAGGATTAAATACATACTGTTTGCACTTAGATAGTCTACCAAAATTTGTTTTGCGTTCCTCTCCACCTCAAAAAACAAACAAACAGAAACCCAAGAAAAAAACCAAACACAAATGCATGCATCTCCACTTCCCCCTACAGCTATATAACCATATATAACACCCAAAAGCATCAAAAAGCCACTGGAAAACAGCCACTAGCACATCCTTTGGAACATGGCCTTTTTACCTTTACCTGTGTGATACTGGCTATGATACTTGTACAGTTTCACAAGCACTGGGGAAGGTATCACAAGAAAGTCTCTCAAGGATGGATTGACAGAATGAACCACAACAGGGAACCTCTCACACAAACGACCTAGACCCTAACAAAGATAAAAAACAATCAGAAAACCTCATAGCTTTAGAATATAACAGCACAATTCTTATCCCAACTATAAGATTACAACATCAGCTCAATACAAAAAAAAACAAAGCAAACATACAGAGTTCTGAGAGATTCAATTTTTTGCAGAAGACTTAAGACCTTTCAAGCCTCTAATTCTCTCAGGTTACCCTGGAGTGCTGCATCCCAGGCAAGCCTCGCTGCTTTCTTCCCAGGTGATTTCACAGCAGCTACATGAAACAAACTGCATGCTAAAAATACAGTTGCTGGACAAGTTCCAACATTTCAAGAATCCTGATAGTCTTACAAATGTGGCAATTTCCACTACATGGATAAGTGCTCCATAAGAAGACACAAAAATTAGAATAACCAAGCCTTAGTCTTAAAACTCACTCATCTGCCACTCCCAGTATATAATGACTAAGAAGCTAAATATTTCAGAAGTTAAATACTGGTTAAAAAAACCTCATTAACGTCATTCTTCAAGCAGCATACGTGCTAGGAAAAGTCTAAAAGCAGTACTCTACTGCAGTTCTAGTTTCCACACCAGTCCTCTAAAACCCAAAAGCAGAACACACTGATGGGAAGTAACACGAACAGCAGATAAAACATGTTCTTCCAGCGACCTGTAAAACAAACTCTCACTCACTGATACAGTAACATCAAATACTGTAAAGACGGACCTGCAAACAGCAAATTAGCAGTGGCAAGTGAGCAATTATGACTTTGCTTGAGGTTTTTGACTGCAGCTTCTCCGACAACTTGATGCAAAGGTTTTCCGCACCTTAAACAGAAAATCCAACAAAAAAAATCAGGTTTAGCAGATTTGGTTTTAGGGCACACAAAACCCAATGCTTACTGGAATTTCTAAAACAACACAGAAAATGTATCGGCTTCACACTCCTCATACTACAATTTCTCAAAGAGATTTAGCGCTTCTGCAAAACAGACTTTTGGAAACATAGTATCTGCACCAAAAAGCTCTACTATGATTTACAGCACTTGAAGTGGATTTTGAGCGTACTTCACATTTGACAGAAATTAAGAATGGTAACGTCAAAGGGAAAAATCCTTCAGGGCATAAGAATTATACCACATGGAAGAAAATTGAGGAAAATTGATGAAGAGCTTCCTAATCCTGTTAACAACAAAGAAAAAACATTTTCTTTAAAAGAATGTCTGAGAAATATTTAAGACACTAAGAACAATAATTAAAAACTTAAGATAAACTAGAAAACAAGCAGCTGCATGTAATGCAGCAATTACACCGTCTCTTGCAGATAAGCCAATAGGATGTTCCTGTTTCCATTTCCATGGAGATGTCTAAGCATCTAGCCAACTAATGTGACAACCTTCTGATGGAAGCTTCACTCCTGTATTCTAATAGTAATGAGTATTTGACTGAAATTTATTTTATACTTCTCTGAGCATCAGAGGTGACAGACACTGGAAGGGGATGCTCAGAGAGGTTGTGGAGCCTTCTTCTCTGGAGATACTCAGAACCTTTCATCCTACGTAAACTGCTCTGGGTGAATCTGCTCTAGCAGGGGGATTTGGACTAGATAATCTCCGGAGGTCCCTTCCAACCCCAAATATTCTGAGATCATCTACCCTCATAAAATTTTTAAGTATTTCTACAACTTAAAAGACAGGTATTCCAGAGGCTGAAGCGCATTTTTTACCTTGCTCATCTTTCACAGCCCACACCATGAGATCCACACAGGCAGCATTAGCCTGACAACGCAGTTTTAAAGGACTCAGTTCATTGTGCAGTCGATCCACATCATGGAGGATTTTCTGAAGTTCGGATTGACTGCTGTTGAATTGCTCCAGCACAAAATCATGGATTTCCTTCACAAATGAGTTGGGAAGGTCTAAAGAAATCAAAGGAAATAGCATTATGCTAGAAGGATGGGAGGCAGACTATCAGGATGACAGCATATATAAAATTCACTGCTACATTATAAATGAAGCGATTTCATAACACTTATCCCCTACCTAAAACAAAAATTTTATAGCAAAGTCACCTGTAAGCAGACAATTGAAATGTCATTTATTAATCCCTTTAGTGGTGCTCAAAATACTTTTTTTTTGTTATTTCCCTAGCACTTTTTTTATATGGACAGGTTTCAAATTAAGAATTTATAGCCTATGTGGAAATGCATAGCCCAATGTTCAAGCACTCAATACAATGCAGACAACACTCGGAATCCTAAACATAATGAGGATACATTTTTAAAAAAATACAAATACTCTACCTTTCATATAGTACAATGTGTCTCTCAGCATTTTGAACTGAGCAAGATAAAGAGGGTCACTGAACGATTTGTAATAGAGATCTGTATTAGCACCGGTCTGAAAGAGAAAAGAAACAACCTGTTAGATTCAAAATTACTTATTTTCCTTCATGTGGATAAATACATCTTCTTATTCTGGTCACATAATTGTTTTCCACCACATGTAAACAAGCACTTAAAACAGGTACTGGAAGTAACCTTACAGCCTTCTCTTGCTACTTTTATCAAAAGTACAGCCATTCAGTCCAAGTAAGATTCAGTCACTCTTTCAGTTTGAAGAGCACATGAACAATCTAACAGTGGTGTTACACAAACAACAAGAGGAGGATTCAGACCCATCATCTTACTCAGACAGCAAAAAGAAAAACTGAAGGTGCCTCCACTTAGGGCTGCTCTTCACACAGGGCAGTACTCGGAGGAGGGCTGGATTGATCAGCAAAGTCATTTTCTCACACAGCAGAACACATGCTCTTCAGTGCAGCTTTAGCCCCGGCGGAGAGAAGCCCAACTTCATAAAACAGGGTGGAGGCTGTTCCAGAACTGCACCCCGGGAAGGGGAGACCAGGGCCTCAGAGACCTACAGAAACAAGCGCGCCACCTCTGAAAGCACAGGCCCACAGCTACTAAACTATTAACTATTAAACTTGCAGAAATGACACCTAAAAGAGCAGCAGTCATTTCCAAGCCAGAAAAACAACCAACGCGTTTGACCCACCTGAAAAGAGACAATGTTACTGCAATATGCAATAAAGACCTTAGACTACAGTAAACCAGTTTTCGGCAAGCAGTGCTGCGATTTAGTAGGATAACAGAGCTAAAGTAAGAAAATGGGTGATTTTTTAAGAGAACAACTATTTCCTTCCATGTTAGAGAACAACGGTCCAAGGCTAGGTTTAAACCACTGAAAGAACAGTTCAAACAGGAAATTAGTATTGTTTTGCCAAGAGAAGGCATGCCTTACACAGGTAAAAGACTAATTTCCCAAGTATTAATTGCTAAGACAAGAAAAAAAAAATCAAGTCACTAGAAAAGGAATTTAAAAACATACCTCTGCAACTTCAGCTACAACTGCATCTAAGGTCTTTAGCAGAGAATCATCAACGATCTGTTTTACCTACAGAGGGAAAATAAATACATAAAGGATGTTTCCTGTTGGTGACTCTAGAGAGGAAGACAATACAATTTTGCCTGTGCAGAGAAACCATAAGTCACTTGATTGTGAAGTGTCAGATGAAATTAAAGCTGCAAGAATTTCTGACTGCAATGAGGATAGTTATATTTGAGCCTCTGCGTGCTGTTCCAAAGTAGCTCATGCAGGGAGCAGGCAGGGCCAGTAGCTTCCATCACTTCCATGAACTCCCAGCAAAATCCAAACGGCTATTTAAGCAACTAGCAGTAGCTAAGTTACCTCAGATCAACTGATCTGCAAGACTCAAACAGGAAGAATTTTACACAAACTACATTGATTTTTCAAATTCTTCATGGTTCACGGGAGTTTTTTTAGGAATAATATTGAAACATGACATTAAATGCAATAAAAATAACATTACACAAAGCTTGCAACACAAACATCTTTTTATTTGCAATTCTAAAATCTTAAACTGCAGCTACTTCCAGCATGAACACCTAGAATGCAGCCTTCATAAGAACACATCACATACCATGTTCAACAGCTGGCGGAGCATTTCCAGTGGGATGTTAAACTCTTTATTGTTAATGCCATTGAAGAGAGGAGAAACTGAGAAGCTGGAGCTTATTGTAGAGAAGTAATAATCAGGATCCAGTGCACTCCCGTCAGGAAGATAGGAACCTGTTCAGAAAAATAATAATAGAAACAAAAGCAGAGGGACAGAGAGGATATATAAACTTTGTTTAATGGTAATGTTTAGTCACTGCTGAAGAGTTATTGCCAACACAGGTAGTCTTTAACTTGCAAGCTATCAAGAGGCACATCTCAGCAAATCTGCTGGTAAATCAAGACAGAAAACTGATGAAAAAGTACATTTGTTCATTAGAAGTCTACAATCACAACGGAAGAATTCATTTGAGTGACTTGTGTTCATGGCAGGGACACTGCTGACGAGAAGGCTTCTGATACTACTGATGTACCTTTACCTGAAAACATGTGTAAATGCCATTTTGCTCAAAAGAACAGAGGTACAAGGAACCCAAGTCAAAACTATCTTGCAAAGTTTTCCCCTATATTAGATCAGATTAACAAGTGGCACAGCTTTCATCTTAGAAGATGCACCTATTCACTACTGCAATTTGATAGTAAAGCTGTCCACTGTCCACATACAGTTCTAATTAAGACAACGTCTGCTCCACTGCTCTAGCCTCTCTCTAATGTGCAGCCTTTTTTTTTTTTATTATTCAAAACATGAAGACTGTAAAACTGAAGAAGTACAGGTTGGTTGCAGAGGGTAGATAGAAAACAAACAGGTCTCTTCCTACTTGGCAATTTAAGAACAACATTTGAATTATCCTGCAATCCTATGATATGATTAAGGAAGACAGATGCCTCTACAAATAGTGACACAAAGGAAAAAGAAAAGTGATGTGAAAGAAATTAATTTAAGCCAGGCCTCTGGAGAGAAAATGCCCCAGAAACAGAGAATGCACAAACTGTTAAAAACCTCAAAGGGCCAGACACAACCGAACACCAGAACACCTCAGATGCAGAGCAAGCTCTCCACTTGATCCATGGAAGTTTATTTTTAAACCCTACTTTACACAGAACCCATAGCTAGAGCTCTACCAAAACCCAGTGGTTAAGAGTTTGTATATTAATTCACGAAAATTCTTCACATTTCTGCCTTTATGATACAGTAATTAACACACATCAGTGAGCACTCGACTTCAGTGTCTCATTTATTATATCTCTCTA
>NW_010409620.1:0-269 GCF_000710305.1 Buceros rhinoceros silvestris
TAGGGGGCAACGGGTGATTTGGAGACAGTGGGGTCCCCTCAAGCCAGGGCAGGGCAGGAAGGGTGGTCCCGTCCCGCTGCCAGCGCTTCCTCCTCTCTCCCGCCCAGATTCAACAGACTTCCAGGAAAGCTTCGTCACCTCGGGGGTGTTCAGCGTTACAGAGCTCATCCAGGTGTCTCGAAGTGAGTGCCACACCGTGCCACCCCCCAACTGCCCAGGCGCGGCAGCATCCTCACAGCTCCCCCGTGGCAGGGCGGGGCTTCCCCCCC
>NW_010409620.1:487-803 GCF_000710305.1 Buceros rhinoceros silvestris
GACGGGCACGGGGCCAAACTTCTCCCTGGGGGAGCTGCAGGGCCACCTGGCCTACGACCTGAACCCCTCCAGCACCGGCATGAGGAGGACACTGCCCAGCACCTCCTCCAGTGGGTAGGTGCCACCAGGACCACGCCAGGGCGATGCCAGGGCCAGCCTGGGCATGGCTGTGGGAGAGGTGGGCTCAGGCCGGATGGTGCCATGGGCTGGCGCTGACCCCTTCCCTGCCCCACAGGAGCAAACGGCACAAGTCGGGGTCGATGGAGGACGACATCGACACCAGCCCGGGGGGCGAGTACTACACCTCCTCCAACTC
>NW_010409621.1:0-9555 GCF_000710305.1 Buceros rhinoceros silvestris
AATCTTCATCTGCAAAGCCAAGCCACGATGAAATTAAAAGTCAGTCATGAGCCAAATGAGTTATGTCTTTTCCTCACAAGTCACACCCTGCCTCCCACCCTTTCTGCCTACCCTGCAAAGTAATGGCAGGAATGACTTGGGTGGCTGCTCTCTGTGTCTCCTCTTGCCCTGCTGTGATGAGGAGAGTGGAGATGGGAGTACTAATAACTCATGGACAGTGGTGGAACATGGCCTTGCAGGTCTGCCAGCTCCACAGGAGAGAGTGTGATGGAGGAAGAAGATGGAAATTTCCAGGTCAGTATGAGGGCTGGCTAGATTTCACAGAGATGTGAGAAGTGGTTGAACTTCACATGGAAGGGATTTTTTGGAGACATTCAGGGGAATGACTCTTGCCAGTCCAGCAGTGACCCAGGAACTGCATCAGTAATAGCACAGAGGACAACCATATCAGAAATATTGAACTTGGGTATGGATGTGGCAAAGCCAGAGATAACGGAGGAGCAGTAATTTGGAGGGAGTTGTTTATTTTGGGGGGATTAAGCTGAGAAAGAGAAGGACAAGGGCAACAAAGAGGAGGATCAAGGCATAGGATACTAACAAGTATGCAGTTAGGGTTGTCCAATGACAATTGCCATGCAGCCCTGCACCTGATCACCACAGCCTGGGGCAGAAAAATAAACCAAACCTTCTTTCTGATCATACTACATGTAACTGACTGCAGCCAGGAGGGTGAGGAAGAGAGCAGGGAGCACAGGCTGGCTAGCAAGGGAGCACCCAGGACAGACAGATCAAGCATCCCCACATCCAGACCCATTCCAGACCTAATGGCCTCAACATCTTACTACCACCTACCTGACTCCTAATGTTTTAATCTTAAATCTCCATTCTTTTCTTGTGGACACATCTGCATATAAGTGCATGCTTCCCACCTCCCCATGCACACATAACCCCTTGGCAGCTTGAAATGCATGTGCAGGGAAGCAGGGAGAGCTTCATTGTGCAAGGCACCTTTCAAAGATCTGTGGTTAGGTTGATCATGTCAAATATTACAATGATACAGGTGTATCTTACCTCTCAGGTGTAACTTCAAACTGAAACCCTAAAAATGGATTAGGAGAAAAACAGTCGCTGTTATCAAACTCATCAGGAAAGCTGAAACACAGAGAGAAGAGTTTTGCTTGCATTTACCTGGAACAGGAAAAGCGCATAACTGAAAGGGAACCTGGAGTCAGAGCCAGCTGATGAGAGACGAGACATTATAAAGTCTTTCTGGATCAAAATGCAAACTGAAGAGTGAGCAGCAGTAAGCACCTCTTTAAGTCAGCCTTCAAATGTTTTCTATTTTCATACACAATTAGCCTCACTAGAGCAGCAGGAGCTGCCTGAAATGTCCTTAATGTAATCATTGCATGTGGAAAATTTCCTCTTGCATCTTTGTTACAGTTTCTCCCACAATATTTCTCTCTGAATAGGTCATCATTTCAGTCAGACAGTGGGAGGAAACATCTGGGCCCATCTGGTTCAATTAAAGTGCTTTTTTCCAAAAGCATAACCCATCATTTTTCTGTTCATCTTGTTGTATTTTCACTTTTGTCTGAAATTAGGACACACTTGGAAATGCTAATTATTTCATGAACCATCTAACATCAGACTTAATACATGTTGTTGTTGATACGCAGAACCCTTGCTTTCTGTTCTTTTGTCCACCGATACCAATGTAAAACTGTTTGGCTTATCTCATTTCACAGACACAAACGCCTTCCCAGCACTAAACTGGCCACGCGTATGACAACGTGCTCTGCATTCCATTGCATCTGTTTGCTAGCAGATTAGGTCTCTGTGCCCCCTGCCATAAGGAGAGAGAGCAAGGAGACAGCAGGTCATGCTGTGCAGATGACAGAAAAAAAGGGGCTGTCAGCTGGTTCCCACCACCCTGACCACCTGAGTGACAGGGTGCCTCACCCCAGGGCTCTGCATCATTTGCAAACCAACAAGCCTTGCACTCAGATGTGCAGCAGGACTCCACAGTACATACATAAACCTGTTCTGGGGCCAAAGCACACTCAATAACTGCAGACCTTACAACCTCAGGCCTAGCTGCTAGGCAACTTCTTGGGTGGAAAGCTTTAATAGATGCCATGCCGAGCAGCTCAGAGCAATCATCAGCTGAGGGGGAGCGAGAGGGGAGCCTGTGGGAAGCACCAGCTCCTCCACAACGCGAGGAAGGACTGTGCTGAACAGCAGAGTGTCTTGTGCTGTGGTATTAGGCAGAGATGTGTCTGTTGTGGAAGAGCATGTAAAATACTTAAGAAGTGCAACTTGGGACCATAGGGAGAACATTGTGTCCCACACTTTGTAGCTGCTGTCCTCAGGAAGAGGAGCGGGAATCACCTCTCTCTCTGAGACACTTAGGACAGGACTGGGATAAAGAGCAGTGGGTTGGTTCCTTTGCCCTCTTGGTCAAGCATGAGGTATGGCAGGGGGAAGTAGCAGAAGCAGGAGAGTGTGAATCTCCAGAGGGCTGGCTGAAGGCACCCAATTCCTTTTACTCAGTCCCTTGCCCCATGGCACAAAGTACGTTGGCAGGACAGGAGCTGCTGGAGAAGGGCAGATTCCTTCTCTGATGCTGAACTATTAAACCAGTGTTTGCATGATAGGCTGCTCTAATGCTTCAGGCTCACACCACCACAGACAGTGTATCAGGCATCTTTCCAGAAACCTCAAGGTCTGATCTGCCCTGCAGCCACAAGAGCAAATGCACCAAGACCCTGTTTCAGGAGCCCAGACCACACAAGGCAGGTGGATCTAGGACAGGGTCCTCCGGGAAGCAGTGTGCAGATTCCCAGGTGTTATATGCTGTTTCCAAAATGTTTGCGTCAAAGTCCAAGAAACCAGCAGCTTTCCAGCATCGCTGCAGCAGCCCCTCCAAACCCTAGAGCAAGCTCCTGCAAACAGTCCTCCCTACGGTGATGTTGAGCCAGCTCCCTTGTCAGATTTCAGTGTTGAGCCTGCAGAATCAGTTCCGCCTAGTGAAGTATTTCTGCCAGCCAGCACACCACAAACACCAGTCTGCATGGCTGCAAGCTGCTAATGCAAAGCTCCGTGGTTCAGCTGGCCAACAGTAACTCCCACTGCACAGGACACACCTAATCCCGGTGACTATGGAAGCCATGAGGCTGCAAGCAGAGCTTGCCAGGAGCTCATGCCTTCTCATCCATCATGTCCCCAGGGATGAAAGATCCATACTGGCATATCTGAAATCAGGAAAGCTGTTAACTGGATGTGTTATTTGCTAGAGATCAACTACTGGCCAGTGTGAACAGCTGATCTCCTACTGAATTCACTTCTTTATTGTGCAGTAGCACAGTATTAGAGGATTATTCAGACAGCTCAGCTGGATCTTACTAACATGTCAATATTTATTCTGCCCATTAGCAAAAAGCAGAACTGCAAAGCTTAATCTTCTTGCTTAACTCACCTGCTAGGAAGACAGCACATTGCTAATGCCACAGAAACCCCCCCTCCTTTCCTCCACAAAGGCTTATGGCCTCCATCAGGCCTACACTTGGGCCCAGCTTGGGTGCACAGCACAGGCAGCATGGTGCCCACACATCACCAAGAAGCCACATCTGCCACCGTCAGGTACCCAGCTGCACAGGCTGCTCTTCACTGCAGAAACCCGAGTTGTAGCTGAAAGGCTACAGAGGTATGACTGCAGTGGCACTTAACTCCAAAGAAACAAGTTCAGCTTTCCAAATATGCTGTCGTGAGAAAATTAGAAAAATCCTCACTATTTCAGATGACTCCTGCACTGGAGTTGTGGGGAGATCAATAAGCGGATAATTCTGTGAAAGCCACATATCTGAAAACAAATCTTTGCTTCAGTGTGTGCTTGCCAGGAGCACCAGCCTGCTTTCTTGTTCATGCCCGTTGCTCCCAAACTGAACAGCTTCAGCATCAATAAGTGGATGTGTAAAGCAAGGGCAAAAAATCCTCTCACAGTCAAACATCTGAATATAGGAAATACACAGGCCTGTAGGGCCTATACTAAAGTCACCAAACCTGAGATTTTTCAACCCTACTCATAACAGATTTTGTAACACTGATTTGCTAAACTGGATCTCAAGTCTTGTCAGGCCTTGAACCTATTTTTGCTCAATTTCAACCATCTCTACAAAAATAGCTAACATGCATCACCCTCACCTGAAACTTATCATCGGATTAGATGCATACTGTCTATACTGTCCTACCTGCAGCAGCAAAATTGTCTAATGCTCTTGTCCTGTGGTTTTGAGCTTTTTTTTTGCATTACGGCCTAACTTCTTTAGCGTAAGTTTTGTTTAGCTTGTGCAGTTGTGTGGTTCTCTCTTCGTAAGAAATCACGTCATACACAAAGAAACAGCAATTGTGATTAATCATGGTATTATTAACCCTGTGGACCCACATGAGAGAAGAAATAACCTATTAGTGAGTGTGGGGTCAAAACATACAAAGATCATCCTAAATGTACCAGGAACAAGAAGGAGGAAATTGCCTGCTATCAACAGATCATTTCTACTGGCAAAAGACATGGGATGCAATGCACAGAAAGAGTTGAGGCAAGATGCTGATGAAGTAACTAGTACTAGAAGAAGAAAAGCACTGTGCTTTTTAAGGTAAGCTTTTTACTCTTTTCCTTTTCTCACGTTGAATGTGCCAGCTCAGAAGCAAAGCTGTGCTCACAAATGAAGCCAGGACATGTCGAGGCTCTCGGGCTCTGAGAAAACACTTGTCTTTGGGTTCACACAGGTACTGGCAGCAGCACTGCTCCTGTGTAGACAGCCACCAGCACCCTTTGTAATGCTTTCCTCCTGGCCAGGTGCACCTTCCTTGAGCTCTTCCATGCACGTTCTGGGAAATTTTCATTCCTAAGATGCAAGCCATTTCCAAGAGAAGGGTAGAAGGAAAACATTGTGTTTTGCTCATGTTGAACTTAACGACTTCCTGGGAGAAAGTGCAGGAATGGGTCTAGCAGCAGGACAGAGGTGGGAGCAGCAGATGAATGTGTGCCTCCTCTAGTGCGTCGCCCAAAGGGGATCATTAAAATATGATGCAGCCTTTGTCCAGTTAAGGGATGCAAATGTTCTCCAACTTTCTGCAGACCTAGAACTTAACTTCACATTCCTGGGTAAGTGCATGGTCTTTTACCATCTCCTTCCTTGCACGCTTCTTCACAAACAACAACTACTTGTGCTAGAATAAGTGCCTTTGGGAAATGCATTTGCACTTCAGTCTGTCTGTGGAAGAGAGTAAGAACTCTTAAAAGCCATCATAGGTTACAGCAATAGATCTTCCAGCCTATACTACTCTTTCAGCAGATGCTTACCATCCAGCATCAGGAGTAATCTTCTAACACTATTTGCATAGTGCTGAAATTAAAACACTGCATTTATAATTTCTTAGTTGAGGCAGACACATTATACTTAACAGCCACAGAATTAGAAGCTGAAGTTCATCTAATTTTATTTAGTGTACACAAGATGCTTGATCATATTAAAGATGCAGTTTTCAACCATTCCTCCAGGTAAAACTCAAACTTCGCTTTTAAAGGTCTTGTTGGTATCAACTCCTTGTGAACTGTTGTCACTTAGGCTAAATTTTATACCTTCCTGCATGAGGGTAAATGAATACAGATCGAATTTTCTTTGAAGCTATTGGCATCTTTCTTCAGACAGGAAACTTCCCAGGGCAGAACCTAATTCCACACTTGAGTGTAAGTATTTAACATGCTGACCAGATGAATTTTGTGTCAGTCCTGGTGAGGCAGAGAAATACTGGTGAGAGATTGGTCTGTTCTATGAAAAAATGTGTTGGGTACATCACTCCCGAGACTAGTGCTTGACAGTACAGGCAGGCATCTCTTCGACGACGGCTCAACAGCCTCAAAGCAAGTATTGTGACAGTAAGGCAGACTGCACTGCCAGGAAGCTTTGGCTGCTTAGTCTAATGTTCCTCCTCCCACTGCAGGCAACTGTGTCTGAGTGTCTGCACTCTGAATACTTGTTCGTCTGTACTGAGGTCACATTTACTTGCCACAGCCTGGACACATGCAATGCACAGCCTTGTGATCTGCCTACTTACTCCCTGACCCTTTGCTCTCCTAGGCAGCTTTCAGCCGTGTTCCCCCCACCCCGCCCTCACTTAGTTCAGAGACTCGAGGGCTGCATGTCTCCTCTTCCTTCTTCTCCAGCTCTAGGGTGGCAACATCAATGTAGGTTACTTGCTCCTGCCTCAAGTAGTGGATCACCTGTTGTCATGGGATAGCAGTTAAAAAGCAGCAGAGGCAGAGCCTGTGGGGTCCCAGAGCGGGAAAGCAGGCAACAGTGCCCCAGCTTGAAACAGGAGCAGCTGCACAGCACACTGCGCAGCAGAGCATGAGGAGGCAAACTGGGCGTTTCTGCTGCTCTTCCAGCCTCAGCCCCACAGACAGCTGTGAGTCTGCCTCAGGCATCACAAGCTCTATGAATTCCAACATCCAAAAGCATCCCATTTTCTGCAGCATTCACATACAAAATACCCAAACACATGAAAAATTATTAGTGTGGCATGGGTTTGGTTGAAAAACCCTAAAAACCTATGCGGTACAAGTGTGAAATGGCTATGAACATGTCCTCCTACCAGCAGATGGCAATCGAAACAAAGAAACATAGTTATTCCTGATCTAGAATTCCACTTGCAGTCAGATGTATTTTATTCAAGGGAGCAATGCAGCTGCCACCCACCCTGCGGGGAGCATGGCAGAGGGTTAATGCTCCTTACCCACCAGCTCCTGTCCCCTCCAGCAGGGACTGCAGCTGCCTCTTCTCCTGGCAGATGGGTGCTGGCCACAGCCCTGCCTGCCATTAGAAGGGCTAGCTCAGGGCAACCACCTCCCATCATCTCCCCTCCATTCCTGGTAGGATGCAAAAGATTATCATTTACTGTAGAGCCCACAAGGCTGAGGGCTGGCCTTCGGAAATCCAGTGCACAGAACAGAGTCTCTTCTGCCTCGCCCCTTTGGCTGAATGCCTAGGAAGATTTAATAGTCCTAAGAAATCCCTGAACACCCTTTTTTACATCAGGACATAGTAAGCAATTGCAGCTCAGCTCTCCATGGGAGATGTGCTCCTCGTGACATCCCACACTCAGGAAAAGAAAGGTCTGAAAGTGGCCCGTGCCCTTCTCATGTGCCTTGCACATCTGCAGAAGGCAGACAGAAGCAGATGAGGAATTTCCAGATCTAACAGGGGTTACATATATGCTGGTAGGAGCAGTGGAAAAGCTTGATGATGAGAAACGGGAGAAGGAAAAGGGAGGGATGTTTCCATTGCAATTGTAGCTATAACATACAAAAAAGTCTTAAACAAAGAAATTATGCAGAACACACACTGGTTCAACAACCTTAAATCAACCCATTGAACCACCTGAGGAAGTCCAGTCCTCATAGTTCATTTATCTCTCTAATAAACCTGGCACTTTATTTGCCTCTAAGATGAGCCACACCTAGGATGCAGACAGGAGAGGAGCAGCCATGAAACATCACAGCGGCTCACTGCTGCAGATTGACTGTTCGTGCTTCTGCTTTGCTGAGGGTCAGTTTCTGCATGAATTCTGCTGAATCCATTGCTTTAGAAACTCCAGAAGCCCAGAGGAAGCTGAAGTCCTGGAACCAAAGGCAACAGGGAAGGCTCTGGGTCAAGCACTCCATTAACAGCTACTAGGAAGGCTGTCAACATCACCTAGCCTTTTTGAGCTTGGTGATGAAACTGACAGGCCCTAGTTAGCAGGGATCAGAAGAGGAGCAGACCTCGTGGAATCACTAAGCCAGGAAACACTCAGCACTCCACAGCACATGACATTCCAACATTAACATGCAGCAGGTAACATGTACAACCAGGTCACCTGATTTCCCCTATTTTGGGGGGCACTTCCATTCTTTCCACATAAGCTGTTCCACAAACACAACATTCCTCTTTCAAAAGCCATCAAGGTTTAAGCTGGTACTCAAAATTCACAGCTATGTCCTTCAGTTTATTTCATACAGGAGAAAAACAGGTGCAAACCTAAACCTTTGAAGAGGCTTGTCATTTAAATTAGCTTCCTGAGCAAGCTGGATGAACTGTCCCTTGAGGTTTTCTCACGCATTAGAAGTCTGAATACAAAGCATACTGTTTGGTAGGAAGGCGGTGCACTGACAATCCCATCTTCTCAGACCTCAACATGCAGAGTGCTTCTACTCCCTTGGGGCTCACCAAAACCATGCACAAGGAAGCAAGCAGCAAAATTCCTCAACTCATAATGGCCATGTGAGGCCTTACTAGATGTAAGCCGCCAAAGAGCCACACAAAGATAACTGTTTAACTCTTGGGTCTACTAGCAGCATTACACACCAGAGAACTTTAAAGCCGTTACATTGTGTGCACCCAGAACTTTGATTAGAAGCAGAAACCACCCCAGGAGACCAGCCAGCACTGTTTTACAGATTACACGTGAAGAATCCCTTACAGTTTGTATTAAAAGGTGTCCTTCCAATTCAAGTCTTCACCTACCGACATGCTCCATTTTCCCTTCTTCAGTGCTTTCTACTCAGTTCTGCCCCAGAGGGCAGAAATCTGCCAGAAGCCCTCCTCTCACCCTCACAACAGAGGCAGTGCTAATAAGGCAGGGCAAATCCCTCTTCAGCACTCCAGCACCTAGATCAGGTGTCCACAGTGCAGACTTGGAATGATTTGGCTTGGATTGCCTCAAGTTGCTGTGCACACCACAGTACACACAATGTTCTGTACAGCGTTTCTGCTGCCTTTTTTTAATCTCCCATTTGCTCTTGCAGTTCTCTTTGCTCTGCTTGATACGGAACTTAAGGCCATGCTATTTCTTTGGAACACATTTCTGTCTACCTGGTATAATTACTTACTCAGGCTTGCCAGTGTGACACTGCAGGATTTCCATCTGCTGAGGATCGTACTCCCACCTGAAGTCTTTTCAAATACAGGTCAGAGTATCCAGAGGCTTTGCATATGGCAAAGATGGTGGCAACTGACTACCTTTGTCCTTTTTGCTGCAGCACTAAAGGACTGGAAGTAGGTATCAATACATTTTTCAGCAGCTTTGCGCATGAAGTGTAAACACATTGACATCAGAAGTAGCAGCGTGTTCTGTATGGGATACAGGGAGAAAGATTATTGAAATCATGCTTGACCAATCTGATATCCTTCTACGATGGATGACTGGCTGGGTAGATGCGGGGAGAGCAGTGGATATTGTCTGCCTTGACTTCAACACTTTTGAGACCGTCTCCCATAACATCCTCATAGGTAAACATAAGAAGCATGGGTTGGATGAGTGACCACTGAGGTGGACTGAGCACTGGCTGAGTAACAGAGCTCAGAGGGTTGTGATCAGTAGTGCCAAGTCTTAGCTGGAGGGCTGCAGCTAGTGGCTGATGCACTGTCACACTGTGCTGTCATTCAGTGAGACCTGGACAGGCTGAAGAGTTGGGTGGAGGGAACTGTCGCGGTTTGAGAAGGGGGGCTGTTT
>NW_010409622.1:0-4775 GCF_000710305.1 Buceros rhinoceros silvestris
CCGGCTGCTCCCCGGCCCCGCTGGCTTCAGCCTCGGTGCTGCGAGCCCCGGGAGTGCTCAGCGGGAGCACGCCCGCCCCATGTGCGCCCTTCGGCTGGGTTGTCCTGCAGCTTCCCCTCCTCGCTGCACACACAGCCACCCCTAGCGAATCCGCGTATTTGCATGCGCTCGATGTAGACAGTGTTTCCAGCGGCTGATTGTCTGCTCCGGTTGGGCTGCAGGGGAGTGGTGTGTTGGAAACGGTATGTCAGGGTGCACACGCACAGCAGGTTGCCTCCCCGAACAGGAGGGTCGACATTTCACAGGACTCCGAAAACCAGTGCATTAAAATTACAAAACAAAACACCAACTATTTTGGGATTCACATCGAAATGGCAACATATGCTACACATGGAACATCAGCCCCTGCCGAAAGTTTAGCTATTCTGGGCCCACCCTGAAGATGCGTGGCGAGCAGATGCCTCCCTCCCTCCTCCTGGCCTCTCGGAAGCTCCCTCGTGGGTCCGTCTGCAGGTACCAAAGTGCTGGTGAGGAAGACACCATCCACCCTTGCCGCTAATGGGGTGTTTCGTAAGGTCTCTGGGAACCTGCAGCAGTATTGCAAGGGGCGAGGGCTCTGTCTTGCTGGCGTTTGCCCTTTGCCTGACTGGCTGGAAGGGTTTGTTTGTGTCTGCTTTGTAACAGAGTGTGGGCTGTGTTGTACCACAGTGATTTTGTTCGCAGCTAGTAATTGCCGGTTAAATCTGGTGAAATGAGGGTTGCTAGCAGGGCCTGTTTGTGCACAGATAACCTCGGATGTTATTTGCACGGAGGAGCGGTGGGGGCCAGGGTGCGCTGGGATAGCGGCTCTGCTGGGGAGCCTTAATCAGCCCAGCCTGGAGTAAGCCTCTTAGGATTATTTAACCAAGTTCCCTAGTTACCATTATTATTATTGCTTTATTTAGCAAATGCAGAGGGTGTTTAACCAGGTAAGGTCTGCAACGCACTCGATGGGCTCGGCCAAGCCTCCCCAGCAGCTGAGGGCAGAGATCTTTCAGGGGAAGCAGCCTTGGGAGCCAAGGAGCAAGGGACATGCCACTTTTCTATTAACCCCCTTCCCATGCGCACAGCCAAGCTCATCTGAAGAGGGAAGAACTATGTTTTGTACCCACCAGTGGGGTGGACTGACGATGACGGAGGTCCTGCGTCACCCCAGAGGCGTGGAGGGGTCTCTTCCAGCAGCACTGGTGGAGCTGGGCTGGAGCAGCGTGGGTACCTCCTGTTCCTGCCCCGGCAGCCAGGTGAGCTGGCGCTGTCTGCTGGCACCGTCTCACGGCTGAGGCGGTGGGTGCTTGCTGTGCCGTAACGCAGGCTTAAAAACAGCCGGGGAAGAGCAAACCGCGGAGTGCAGGCTGGCGCTGCCTTGTGTCACCTCCCTGGGTGACTGTCAAACCTCCCTGCTCCCACCCTGCAGTGGGCCCCCCCGCGTCCGAGGGTGTGTGAGATCCCGAGGGCGTTCTCCATCGGAGGCTTTGACTTGGCGCCGTCTCTTCACGCGCTCTTCAGGCTCGTGTCTTCTGCAGCAGCGCTGCAGAGCAGAGGGTTTCTGAGCGATCGTTTGGGTTTAAGCTGACAAAGCATTAAATAAAGAACCGGTGGGTCCATCGCTGAACCTCTGGTCAGCACTGGGGCTCTGCAGTCCTGCTGCCGTGCTTTTCTTCTGGAGAGGAATTGACTGAACTGGAATCCGCTCTCCTTCTTGTTGGTTTAAACCAGGAGTAACTGACAGCAGAATATGATGGTTAATGTTTGAAGTCAGTTTGGTTGAAGGGTGTCCTTTGGGTGTGGGTTTAATCTGCGCTGTGTTTGCTGTAGGAATGCTCCTTCTGTTTGCCTGCTTGCACAGCACGGGCAGGACGACTCCGCGGTCACGTAAGGAAGCAGGGCTGCCGCACGGCTCCGCGCAGGGCACGGGGACCTTGTGGCACAGGCTTCGTTTGGGAGGTGCTCAAGTCTCTGCCTGTGCCCTCTGATCAGGACAGCGTTTAAAGTCTAAGCTGCCCCGGGACAGGATCCTTTTCTGAGCCTGAGTGGGAGCTGGAGTGACGGCTCCTCCATCCCGCATCCCAGCTCTCGCTAGAGGATGCTTTTGGCACGCCAGCCCGTGCCCCTGTCTGATGTGAGCAGCCAAACCTCTTTGCACCTCAGAACGAGCTGCTGAAGTGCAGTGTCACCTGCGCTGAGCTCAGGACCTTGTCACAGCTTGCACACGCTGCCGGGAGGAAACCCGGCTGTGGACAGGGACGATGTGCTCCTCCCCAGCACCCTGTCCCTGCTTTGGTGTTGACTCCGTGATGGCCACCTTCGCCTTCCCTAAAGGACGTGCTCCCCTGCTGCAGGGGTGGGGTATGCCCCTGCAGAGTGGCTCCGGGCCAGGCAGAGCTGTCGGTCCTGCTGCTGAAATCTGCAGTTTGAACTGTCTCCCCTCTTGCGGGGCCGGCGAGGAAGCCCGTGGTCTCCCCGTCAGGGAAAGGAAGGCTGCGTGCGTGGGCACTGCAGTGGCTCTGAACCACCCCGGCAGAGCGAGGGATCAAATCAAGTCACATTCCAGGGCATTAGGCAGACGGTGGGAATTAAAAGCTTTACCTGGAAACTGGCTTTGTATCTCCAAAGCCCCGCTTTTGTCTCCCAGCCCAGCTTGCTATTTTTGTCCCTTCTACCTCCCGTGCTGTGTGTCAGGTATGCCCGGGCTTGGTGCCTGGTTGTGCTGCCAGCCCCGGGCACGTTAGGGGAGCCCTCAGTAACTACTGGGCTGTGCAGCCTCGGAGGACACCTTCCGGCAGTACGATATGGTGGGAGCAGTGTGGTTTTGGGGCTGCTTTGGGGCTCAGTGTAAAGCTGAGGAAAGGCTCCAGCTCCCCGCAGTAGGCTTGGCATGGGCCAGAGACTGGAAAGTCCCATGCGGGCTGTTAGCAGAAGGTCTTGGGTTTGTTTCTTTCAGTGTCTGAGGTCTGGGGACAGGGTCTCCCCTGGGGGCCGGTCCTGCCCTGACAGCAGGGAGGCGGCAGCTCTGGCTTTCCCTTTCTCTTAAGCTGTTCCCACCTGCACCCTGCCCTCATCAGCAGCTGCTCCCTGCATCCCCGGGTGAGCTGAGCATCTCCTGCTGGTGCTGCTGGGCCTTGATCCCGGCCATGGGCCGTCAGCGGCGTGGGGCGGCTCTTGGGGTGCTGCAGATGTGGGAGGAGGCAGAGGTCGGGGGGGGTCACCTCAATTCTCAGAGCCTTGATTTTCTGACCTATAAAACATCCTTGTCTATTTGGGTCTTGTGCTGTTTGAGGAAACGTTTGAAATAGTGATGCTTTTGTAATGGTAATATTGACATTAAGCCTTCATACTTAATTTTATTTATTTATTTATTCGCCCTTTCTTAGAGGGAATTGCTGCTGTTTTCTGGGCATTGGGCCCAATTTTTGCTTCGTTCTGAGTCCACACCACGTCCTGGATGCTGCACCCAAAGATGGAGCCTGTCTGGATGAGCACATCCAGGCTGCTCCAAGCCTGCAGGCAGCTCTTTGCACCTCCCATGACGTGCCCACCCACGTCTTGCCACCCATCAACCACACGACTGCGCTGCAGGTAGCATTTCCTAGGACACCTAGGAAGTCCTTGGATGCGGGAAGGGGCTTAAACTGCCTTGGGCTGGATCCGCTGTTGGACCTTGCTGGAAGAGAGTGGTTTGTCTCCTGGCGGAGCAGCACCCAGGTCGTTGGAGCATCTGTGTGCATCATGTCTAGGTATGGAGCGATGACAAGTTTGGATGCTTCAGGAGAGAAATGTTTGCTTCCCGGCAAGAGGTAAATTAGGTGAGTTTGCGTACTGTCAGTGCGTTACGAGTCAGGGCGTTCATTAACATTTACCACAATCTGAATGAAAACTGGGTTCTTCATTAGACAAAAAGGTTGGGTGTCGTTTTGCTGGGATTTGGGGAAGATTCTCCGGAGCTTGGTTTTGAAGACATCTGCATGCCAGCCTGCAGGAGACTGCAGTTCTGGGTGTGTTGATATGGGATCTCTGTGTTGTCAGGGTACCACCGGCTGTGATCAGCTCGACACGGTGGTGGGTGACCAGCACACCCGGTGTGCCCCAGCTTCACGCCAGACCCACCGCGCCTGAGCCAGCAGGAAGTCTGCTCGGGGGGAGCTGTCCCTGCAAAATATTCCGGACGCGTTTGCCTGGGCAGGGTGAGTTTTGGTGCAGCGGTTTGCACCGTGTTCTCACAGTGTTTCTCTTCTGGCACTCCTTGCTCAAAAGTCCACCTCCACTAGCTTGTGGAACCACAGATTTGTTGACTTGAACACAGGAGGAGATTAGGTAAAAACACCAGTTTGAGACCAACTCCCTGAGCAAAGCACAGCCCAGCACTTACCAGGGAGCCTGCGGCCGGCTGCCCGGAGCCTGTCCCCTGCCCAGCTGGTGAGGGGCCCGTCCCTGCCCAGGAAGGTTTCTGGAGGAGCGCGGAGTGTGGCCACGCTGGCTGTGGGCCCTGGCCCAGCCCATCGCTCGCTCCTCTGCAGCTGCATCGCTCCTCGCTGGCAGCACGAGAGGCTTTGTGAGAGCAAGTGCCATGTGTTGCTTCAGTCCCTGGTGCGTTCCCAGCCCCAGAGGCTGCGGGCAGCTCGCTCAGCCCGGCCGCCGGGGGCTGAGCTCTGGAGGGGGCATTGCCACGGGCTGGGGTCAGCTGTGGCAGCGTGGCACCAAATCTGAGCTGTGCCTGACCCGGGGGCAGCGGTGGGCCA
>NW_010409623.1:0-245 GCF_000710305.1 Buceros rhinoceros silvestris
CGGCGCAGTCGGGAGAGCCCTGCCTCACTGCGTGAGAGTGGCCCGGGGGCCGGAGCAGCCGTGGTGAGGGGGCAGGCAAGAGGGACAGGAGCCCCTGTCGTCGCTGCCAGCGGTGGCTGTCCACCAGCGAAGTAACGCGCGGTTTCTGCGTGCCCGCCCGCCGGCGGTGCGGCCGTGCGTCGGGGGCGATCTGCCAGCGGTGGTGCTGCTCCGTCGGGAAGCGGCGGGGGGGGGGGGAGCGCCGG
>NW_010409623.1:370-3809 GCF_000710305.1 Buceros rhinoceros silvestris
GTGGTGTGCATCGCCCGTGAGGTTTGCAGTGTACAGACGCGTGTCCTTACACTCCTGTGTGTCTGCTGGTGTCGTCGTTGCTCCCCTTGGTGACTTTTCTTGAGCAAAACCAAACATGAACGCAGGCATTATACTAAAACGTGGTCGTAGTTCAGCTTAGGGAAACCGTGAGGAACCCGTCAGAGGTAGTTGGTGCAGTGGCATTTCCTACATGAGTCGTTACAGGCAGGTTCAGTGGGGATCAGCTGGATTGACGTGCAAATGTAGGTGGTATGTTGGTGTGTTCTGGTGCTGTACAGTACTGGCAACGTACAAACCCACAGAATGTTGGACAAAGAGTCATTCAGCATGTTTTAGCACACTCAACAAATAATAACTGAAATATTTACAAACATTCATAAACTAACCTTCTGCATAGTTAAATGCTGCAATTAGGACTAAACTGTATTTTACAGACTTTACTCATTGTCTTCAATTGTTTCCATAAATGTAGAGTTTGGATGCTGCTCTGGCATTCCCACGATGTGGTGACTGAATTGGAATGTAATGACACCATAAAGAAATGGGCCTGTCCGAGGTGTGGGATACAGCTGCTGTCAACTTTATGCACAGAAACTAGCATAGTCCTCTTGCAAATGGGAGTATCGTTCGTTGCGTTGATGGCAGTGTGCTTACCTACTTGGAGTTGAGTAATTTTACTCAGACTAGGCTAAGACCCAAGTCTGCACTACAATTCGGTGTAGATAGGTGAAGTGATTTGCCTGAGGTCATTCAAGAAATGTGAGGCGGGGCTAGCTGGTTACTCAACTCTTGATGCCCAACTCTTGACAAACAGTTTTTTCTGCTGTGTAAAAAGCAGCTTGGTAGTTTGCTGTGTTAATTTTCATCTTGTGTCTTACAACCTTGGTTTTCAGTCCATTGGAACAAATCTTTTTAAAGAGTATTATTCACAAAATAATATTCTAAAATTCAGCTATAGTTCCATTAAATGTGTATTGCTAGAACAGTATTATGAAAAATAAGGGGTTTTTTTTTTGCATTTACAGCAAAAGTGGTGTGATATGTTATTTGAAAAAAAGTCTCAAGAAACCTACTTTTATTGTCTAATTTTCTTAAGTTTTGGGGGTTTTTTTGTGTCATGCTTACAGAATTGTAGGTGGTGACGATGGAGAAAAGCTCTTTACCCCTGAGGAATATGAAGAGTACAAAAGAAAAGTGTTACCAATGCGGTTACAGAACAGGTTGTATGTAAGCTGGAGATCACCAACTGGCATGGACTGTAAGCTTGTGGGACCAGAGACGCTGTGCTTTTGTACTCACCGGTAGGAATCTTTGCTTTTTTTTTTTTTTGAACTGTTGAATTTTTTAAAATCAGGAAAATGTAAAATGTTTCCAGATACGTTACAGTACGGTATAGGCAAGTCCATTTAAGCTCTAAGGATTGAGAAGAGTAGGTTTTAAATCCTAAGAACCGCTTGTAAATCTAAATCTTGATACAGTTTTCGAGTCCAAAATGATTTTGTAGTCTGCAGTAAAGTCAGGCTTAAGGCTTGAGTTATTGTACATCAGACTGATTCTGATAGTGCTGTCAAAATGAAACATAAGGATCTTTGCTATTTATGTAATGAATGGCTGTAAAAGCACCTGGTATAACACATTTAATTGAACATTAACAATTAACAGTAATTAATGTTATTAAAGATACTTCGAAACAACTTCTAAGATAAATTATAAGCCTTTCAGTTAGTTTTCTGACAAATACTAACAAAGTTACAAAAGTTATTATTTTTGCCTGTTTTAGGTATAAACAACACAAAACGGACTTTGAAGAGATTCCCAAAGACCGCCCTATTTGTGTGCCTTGTAGAGTGCGCCGCTGTGCGTGCCAGAGCTATCACTATGTCCCTCTGAATGGCACCCAGCCCATTCGCTGTCGATGCAAACACTTTGCTGATCAGCACAGTGCAGCACCTGGATTCTCATGTAACTCTTGTAAGTTACTGATGGGCTTGTGGCGTTCTTTCCCAGGAAGCTCAACAGGAACAGCAAGTTAGGGATTTGTATTCTGCTCAGAGTATTAGGTATGTGCTGCACTGATGTGTATTTTCGTCCTGGAATGGGAAGGAAGACACCGCCTTTTGCACAGGAGGGTTTAGAACAACATCCTTAGCTTCCCCAAATCCTGCAGAGGAGCCCAAGTGTCTGAATGATTTGGTTAGGTACACGAGGAGACAGTCACCTGAAGTCAGGCAGGATGAAAGCACCCCAGTTTGCAGTTTGTCACTTCCTCTGCTGTGTGCACGTGACTTTTCTGCTTGAACTTGGTAGTTTGAGAGTCCATTCCTCTATTGCCTGGTTGAATATAACGTTAATGTATTTTTATATCTTTTCTCAACTCAATAGGAAGTAGCGCTCTGTTCCCAATAGTCTTATTAGTAGCACTCTAACAAAGCAGTTCCGGAGCGTACAGATTGTGGGGTCCAGAAATGCAAATGGAAATGGAGTCTCAAGAAGAACATTTGAGAAGAGGAAGATTTTTGTTTGAGGTTATTGTCATGAAACAGCAGTAACTCTTAACCATAGAAAATAAATAATGCATAAAGATGTTTTAGTTTGAAACCTCAGGTTAGGTAAGCTGAAGATTTTTTTGCTAGAGTTCTGTACTGTTAGTAAATTTCTTTCATGAAGTGTAATTTGTACAGGAAAAAATAATGAACAGCTTTTGCCAGATGCAAATCATATCCCACGGAATAAATCATTAAATATTTGTATGACAGCCTTTCAAGAATTTGCTCTAAGTAACGTGAAAGTTTTAAACGTGCAATTGGGTCATTCAGACTGGATGCTTAGAACTCAGTGTTTCTCATAAGTATTTATATTACGCACTTTTTCCAATGTTCCTCCAAAATACCTGACACCTCTGAAAGCTTCACGGATTACATGGAGAAGTGCCAAGACTTGCTTCTATTTTGGACTTGTGTTGTTTTAATGTACTGGTATTAATCTGGCGCAGTGCTGCATAAATCTAATGCCATAGATAAATCATAATTTTAAGAACACTGCTGTTGCACCTTATCCATTGCATATACTTTATTCTGTATCCAAACACAGATCCAGAGGAGTGCCCAGAGTGATCTGAAGAAGTCTTTAGCATTTCCAGTAATGTGATCCTTGAACATAGTACACAAGACTGACAAAAGTCTTTCTTGGTGCTTTGTAAAATGAACTGTGACGGGGTGCTGGAAGCAGGGCAATTTGTATAAGTAAACATTTGCAGAACCAGTCCCTCAGTTTCTTGTTCAGATCATTGCTCCAGCAGGGCTTTTAGGACAGTCTTAACTGTAGCTAGGGCAGGCACATCACTGTGTTTATGAATGTCACATGTCATTTATATGACTATTTCAGTTACATCCTGTGGCTATGTGTTAAGGGTCGAGGG
>NW_010409624.1:0-3571 GCF_000710305.1 Buceros rhinoceros silvestris
ATTACATCCTAGACTATAAAGCTTTTTATCAATGAAAGTATAATTAAAATATAGACTATTGTTATTAATTTCAATTAATATTTTAATTTAAGGGAGTAAATATTACCTTATTTTATAAATATTGAAACACATGCACTTTACTGGGCTTTCCAGAAATCCTACTGAGAAGAGACTGGAAAAAGAATGAAAAAAGAATAATACATTCTCTTTAGAATCCTGATCTTATTTTTTACCATTACAATAAAAGTTTAAAAAAGAAGTTAAATTTCACTACAATGTAGTGAGAGACCATTATGCAACACAAACGTATTAATGTTGATCAATACTTTACAGTACTTACAATACTTACATTTGGTTGTCTCAAAGGTGATCTCTCTGATATTATAGTTGACAAACAGAACATACGAGGTGGCATAGTCAACTGGTGGTGGTGTTACAAGACAAGTGCAGAGAACCCAAACACATAGAGAATGGACTTCGAGGGGAAAAATTTGAAAAAGTTCAAATCTGAAAACTTCTTCTTAATAGTGTCTTGAAATTATTTCTTACATGTAGCAATGAGGAAAAATATTGGGGTTTTGTCCAAAACAGCATGTCAACAGCACAAGCTCCAGCTATGCACTGCTCTGTCACTGTTCAGTGTTACTTTTTCAATGTCTTTTCTAGTATCTCCACCCACTTGAAATTTGCAGTGAAGCCAGGTCCACTAAAGAACTAAATACAGAGAACACACTTCTTCAAGTGACATCGTTAGGAGGGGTTCCTTTGAAAGAACTCCACTGATGGTTTTCTTTTTTTTTTCTGAGGATCACACCCATCCATTTTGTGCTGAAATCCATCCAGATTAAGCCAGATAGGTACTACCATGCACAATCATACACCCCAAGCCAAAATCACCACCATCACCTCCACCACTCATCACAGTCCTGGAGCTCCTTCCTCACTGCTGGGGCAATCTTGGGGAAGGCTGGGGTTGGTTTAGCATGCATCTGTATGTGAGCTGCTGTTACTGCCTCTACTCTGATCCAGATGAGGGAGAAAACCACAGCATGTAGGTAAAAAGCCATAGGACAGAGAAGGCATCAAGGAATTCTGAGAAGCTTAAGAAACTCGTGTCCTAAATTGCCTTTAACAGCACTGAACTTTACACAATGTGCAATAAAAAAGAGATCCAGAACTCAAATTCCTCTTCAGGCACAGAGGGAGATCTATTTCTACAAGCATCTCCTCTTTCAAGTCAAGCTTGTTATGTCTCTTTATTCCCCAGCATAAAAATCTTGGGGAAGTTCACCAGAATTCCATAAATCATCAAGCTCAATTAAAATTAAAAAGACCAGCTGTATGCATGAATTGTCTCTTTAGTAGTGTTAAATAGTGTCTTCTGTTTATAGAGGAAAAGCACGCAGATTTTCACAACCAAACCCCGGACCAATAGATTAAGTACCTTGCTCAAGGCCGACTACTGTGCCACAAACCAGCTGAAGGCTGTATGTTGTCTTTTGTTGTCTGTTCTCTACGGGTTTCAGCAAAAATCCAATTGTCTGTTAAGAGATTCCTCAAAGTGGTATCATTTAGGCAGTTAGTTACCCTGGGCAAAGCTTAACAAGAGTGAGCATGGCTTGGAGACTGAAAAATAATTAGGAACTACCAGAGATATCTTTTTACTATAGCAAGATGCAAACACACCTGGGTCAACATTTTCTAAAACTTCCAACATCTAGTGGCTAATGATAAACATTTTATTTCTGCATTATGCTTCACTTTAGGTTCTGCAGGTTGGAGAACCTCCGCTTCAATATGTGATGAACTGCACAGATGTTCAGGGAAAGGCAGACCCTGCCATTAAGGAACACGTATCTTGATATTGGCAGGCCCTGGCCGCCCTGTGCCCAGGTCTGTGATGTCTGGAGGTAGAGCAGCGACTCTCTCACGGGCAACCTCTTGCCATGGGGAAGGAGCTTGCGTGCCCTTGTGAGGTTGAGAGCTCTGCTGGTGGTGGCATGTGCCTCCGGTGGGGTCTCCCAGACCAGACAGGTCTCAGCTGAAGGGTCAGACAAAGTGTGTCCACGGGCAGGATGGGCTCACTAGCCTTTGGGCAGCCATCCTAGGAGAAGGACAACTCTGGCTCCAAACCCGGGCAGATGGAGCTCGTTTAGCCCCGTAAGGGTCATCCACCTAAGAGAAGGATACTCTAACCAAACCTACGACCCGAGGACTTCGCTGTCACCGTCCAAGCTCGCTAGGCCCTGGCAGATGAACCTCAGGTGCAAAGGGTGGAGCCAGTTCCGCGCACGCTGCGCCTCACCTAAAAAATCCACCACACAGGCCCGAAGGGTGCACTCATCGCTTGCAGTGAGCATGGGAAAAGCTCTTCCCAGATCTTCGTTCGAGAAGCCAAGCAATGATGATGATCTTGATATTAGTCAGTGTATGTGGGCCAAGAGACTTCTATTCAAATGTGTTCTCCACCAGCTTTCCAAAACAGGAATAAATGATCCAAACTTCATTGTTCCTCAGTTAACAAAGTCATAAATGAGAGTCAATAAAAAGAAATCAAACCAACACAAACAGAACTATACACAGAGTTTGGGCATGGACTGTCCTTTATGTTGCAAAGCCCTTTTTAACTGGGAATGGTCCTTCATTCTCTTCACTCTGCTGCCTTTAAACAAATAGACAGCACGAACAAAAGAGTGAGAATGAAACATGAGGGCTGAGGGAAAGGAAGAGATAGATGCTCAAGTCATGACATGATTTTGTTCATCCACAAGGCAGGTTAGAGATCCTTACACAATGTGGTTGTTTGATGCTGGCCAGCAGCAAAGCGCAACGCAGCTACCTGTTCACTTCCCATGCAAGTGGGACTGGGAAGAGAATAGGGAGAGCAAAAATGAGATAACTCATCAGTTAAGTTAAAGACAGTTAACTAAGTGAGCAAAAGAAGAAAAAGTGATGCAAAGAATCACCACCTTCCACAAGCAGATCTACACATAGGCATGGACACAGGTAATGAAAGAGGTTTCCTGTGATCGGTTTTAATGGATTGGAATGGGCCTATATTTGAACATTTATGGAATAAAAGTGGCTAAAATTATTTTGCTTTAGGCCAATAATAAACATATTCTCTCTAGCTTTAGGCATCTAACTTGGGTGCCTAATTTAGAGACCAAGACTCCATCTAGTTAACAGAAAAAACAAGTCTCCTACCTCCAGGTGTACCGAAAAGCTGCCTTCAGACAACTCTGTGGAATTAGTTTGATCTTCATAATGGTTTCTAATGCTTTCATTTGCAAAATAAAAGATTGTCTACAGAGAACATTGGGTGATAAAGTTTTGAATCCTCGGCGTAAAAGAAAAAAACTGACAGAGCATGGAAAATAGACTGCCACTGCCATTTAATGTTCAGTTAATCTTCATATCCAATACTGGAAAGTTATCATCCCTACTTCTTACTTGTAAGTCTTTCTGAGAGACATCTTGATCATGCTTTTAGTTATATATTATTTGAAAAATTATTAATACTCTCATACAGAATACACTGATGTATGAGTTTAGTATAGGAAATTGGGGA
>NW_010409625.1:0-367 GCF_000710305.1 Buceros rhinoceros silvestris
GGTAGGGGCTGTATATGAAGCATCGTGTTCAAGGCATGGGGAGAGGAACCTTCTTAGGCTAATTTAAAAGGGCTGCTTTTGCTTACATGTATTTTGAAGCTGTATGTGTTGAAGTAACATGGAATTGCAATGAAGCATTTGGTTTGAACCAAGAAAAAGTGCTCAGATTAAAAAATAAAACGGGGCAAGCGAAGATTTTCACAGTTTCAGTCATCTGGAGAGAACCTGTATCTTCCAGTCTTTCTGAGGCAGTGGCTAAGTGCCAAGGGGCACTTAATCTTCCACCCCAGCCCCAAGCTCATCCCCTCCCAAATGCCAGGTGGGAAGGCAGCAGAGAGAGTTGTGCTCAGCAAGAACAACCGCGGAC
>NW_010409625.1:484-741 GCF_000710305.1 Buceros rhinoceros silvestris
GCAGAGAGAGTTGTGCTCAGAAAGAACAACCGTGGAAAAATTTGGCTTAAAGCTCCCCGATCCCTCTAGCGCAGCAGCAAGCCCTGCTGAAGCAAGCAGAGAAGAGCTGGGGCTCCTGGCCTCTCCTGGGATTTATTTTGTTGAGTTACCGTGCCCCGGTTCACGTCAGGTAATGACCATGAAGGATTCAGAACTGGCCTCTTGTTGCTCACTTAGAAAGTGGCAGGGACAACCCCCCCCCCGCCGTGACAGCGGGG
>NW_010409625.1:846-15912 GCF_000710305.1 Buceros rhinoceros silvestris
TGTGCCTGGGAACGGGAGGGCAGCCCGGCAGTGACGGCAGCTCACACGCACAAGGACAACTTGAACGTGTCAACAGCCGAGCACGAACAATTAATCTCTTCGGGCTCAGATGTGGTCTGGGAGTAAATAGACAATGTTTGGCCTTGGCAGGCTGTGCAGAAACCCCACAGCACTGGGGTGGTTTGGGCTCCACTAGGGCTGCCCTGCAAAGAAAAACATCCCGTGGGCTCAGGACCTGTGTAAGGGACATCATACCACAGAGCATCCTCTGGTTATCTGAGCATCCAGCGCTGGATTAACCCACTGGTGCTCTTTGCATCCTCTCAATGCTCAACTGTGATTGTTTGTGATAATAAAGAAAAAATCTGGCAAGCCTGGTGTGGTCACGATCTCTTATCCCTTCTGGACAAGGCTGTCCTACATCTGGAAGCCTCAATCCCAAGCAGGGAGAGGAAAACCAGGGAGAGCAGAGAGAGGGATGAGTGACATCCCGCTTTCCTGGAAGAGCAAGGCCAGTGTCCCAGTGCAGCTGTTGAAAACCCGGCCTGCCTCCGCATGGGAGAGGCTGGGTGAACACGGAGAGTGACATTTCTGGGCTATGCTAAGTGGCTCACAGCAGGCTCCGCTATTTGCATTGCACAAATAGTCATTTCATGATTAAAAACAACAACAGCAAATAAAAGCTAAACCAAGATAAAACTAGCGAGTGCCATGCAGATGTTGAGGGCATGTAAAAGAGCTGGCTCTACCCGCAGCTTTAACCCCAAAACCTCATCAATCCTGGATTGCACCTTTCGTTCCTCTTTTTCACGTATTTTCTCCTGCAAACTTCTCACTCAACACACCTGTGTTTCAAGTGCAAAGCGGTAATACCAAGAATGACGTTTTTCTGCAGAACCGGAATGGCAGAGTGAATCTCAGCAAAACAAAAACGTACTGGGTGGGAGATGGAGGTCCTCCTAAAGGAGAGATTTGCTAGTACATGTACCTCTCTGGAGCACCAAAACACTGCCTGTATTAATTCTTTGTTCTCCTTGATTCCTGGCCCTGGAGGCAAGGAGAAGTGTTATGGTATTAGTCCTAGTTTCATGTAGGGAAGCTGAGGCACCCACCCATTCCCTGCACCCACTTGCAGAGCCATCCAACACACGTAAATGTCTCCTTGCATTTTCTCATGAAAGGAATAACTCTGATTTGTCCATTCCCCTCCAGTGCAGAGATGCATCTGCTGATAGGCCAACTGGATCCCCAACTATCAAAAAAAAAAAAAAAAAAAAAGTATTTGCACTCAGAAACAGGCCAATGGCTTCTCTGTGGCATCTCCATCCCACCTTACTTTTGGAATTAGACAAAATTCAGTGCTTTTGGCTAAACCAAATCCTGATTTGCTGTAATTAGCCGCACAGACAGGCAGACTCTGAAATAATCATTCTTCTTTTGAAAAAAATCATCTGTCTTTCCATCCGCAGACCTCCGTGGTTTCTTCACCCTCTTACCCGCTGCACAGATGAAGACTAGCTATGACAGAGGCACGTCATCCAAATCCCAGACTATCAAAGCAGATGAGATGATTCCCTCCCATCGCTCCAGGAATGGCAACCACCACGAAAAACAAACCACCCAAAGCACACCACGACAGGTCCATCCCAGGCACCACGGAGAAAACATCTTGCCTGGCTGGAGGAAAGCTCAGATGTCAGATGTCTGTAATGGCAACTTTCCCCTGGGACATATTTCTGAGGAGATCAGCTGCAAGACCTCAGAGAAACTTCCTCACCGAGCCACCAATGAGAACAGGAATGAGGGGGAGGTGCGAAAGAAAGTCTCAACTACACAAAAATTAAGAGATGAGCCCAAGGATTCCCCTTCCAAGGCAGTTTTCATGTTTTGGGCCAACAAAGCGAACAACAGCAGCAAAACAACCACTTTCCAAAAGCTGCTGCGTAAGTCATCCGTGGCTGCGGGAAGCTGCTCTCAAACCCTCCTTCCCAAGCAAGGGCTTGGCAGCTTTGAAGAAAAGAAGCAGGCTAAAAATCCACAGAGAAAGACCAGAAAAGATCTGTTCTCTGACTCCGAGGTTTTCAACCATGTTGACACCCACGTCCTACACGTGAGCCAGCAGGTAGGTCCTGGTTTCCTTCAGTAGGAACACAGATGGTGACAGCAGTGACAAGGTGGTGCCGTACAGCAAAATTAGGAGATCTCACAAGGACCGGGGCTGTGAATTTGTCCCTGCCACGGCCAAAGGTCACTGTGCTGCCTCTGAAGATCTCCTGCCCAACTGGGACCCGCTGCTGCCTGCTTCCAGCCAGGGTTTTTTCAGTGTCCCAAACAGGATTGCAGTGGGGTAGGGGGATCCTAGAAACACACCTAGGAAGGGTGTAAGTGGGGGAGGAAGGGACTCAGACCACAGAGTGCCCGGAGGCAGCCCAGGCTGTGCTTAGTTAGCCAGGGAGCTGGTGAGCCAACGTGCTTCCCGCATGAAAAGCACACGGAGCCAGCAAAAACCATATGGTCTGGCCGTGCCCAACAACCCCTCATACCTGTGGCATCCCAAGTCCTTCTTGTTGAGCAGGAGGCATCAGTTATGTTCTTTTCTCAGGCTGCCTGCCATTGTGCAATGCTCCCACTTTCTGGATGCCCGGAAGGGGCTGAATGTTGTAATTCCTTCCTGTTACCTGAACCATGCGCTGTCGGTGTAATACTTCCCCCAGGGTCAGCGTAATTTGCCTAAGCAGCAAATGCTGAACCAGTGCCGTCTTTGCCGCTTACACGCCAACTCGTTAATGAGAGCGAAGAGGCACAAGGAACAATTGTGCTCTCCGTTATTGTTGAAACCTGTAATTTGTATCTAGCCTGAGGCTAATCTCCCTTGGGAAGAAGAATGCTTGAGGATGTCAGAGTCCACCTAGTCTATTAAACAGAGAAGAGAGGGGAAGGGAGTTGGAAGATAGGAAAAAGAAGTAATAAACAACCCAAAATACCTCCAGGGCAGTGGGGAGTCATGGGAACAACTTGTTTCCCTGTTTATTCAAAGAGTTATCTTCACTAAAACTTGATGCCCTTCTTCTCTTCCTGTTAGCCATGAATTACTGGTGTCAAGAGCAGCAGTAGGGCAGTTTACTGACCACCTGTAAGTAGGGTATTGCACTTCTGGTGGTGGCTGCTGCTTGGCCAGGGATATGGGGTTGTCCCATCTCCCCACGCACCAAGCCCTGCTGCCAGTCCCCAGGGAGAAGGTGGTTGACGGGAGAGCCCAGGCAGTGCAGGCACAAAGCCAAACCTATTTCTCGGCCATTTAGGAGTAGCCTGTGGACTTCATGTGTGCATCCACCTTAACGATGTGATGAAGCCTTGGCAGGATCGTTGCCTGGGTGGTTTTAGAGGAAGCAGATCCATCCTTCATGTCCAAACACTCTGGTGGAGCCAGAAGCTGCTGCAGCACAAGATGCTCTTGACTCATTTCTTCAGGGTCCTCAGGCATAGTTAGGACTAGGGTTACTTGAGAACATTGCAGCGCTCAATCATCTAGGACCTACTTTTTACTATCGCTGACTGAAACAAAGAATAACATGGACCTGGGCTGAATTTGCACCAAGATGTGTCAACAGGGAAGCGGACAGCTAGGTATTTAATGGCTGAGCATTAATTTTTTCTTTTTTTCCTTGGGAACAATTAATATTATTTGTTTGCCTAGAAGCTGCTCGTAACAATCTCATGACAGAAATGGAAGGGACCAGCAGCAGCATCATCAGCTTGAAATAGGAGCTCTCCTGGCTGCACAATCATTTTTAAACCTGCTTCCCAAGGGAAAATCTTCAGCCGTTACAAAAGCAACATTTCCCACAAGCAAAAAGAAAGAAATTTCCACCTGTGTGAAACTATCTTACAGATGGTGGGGTCAGGAAAGTCACTGAGAAATGAAATAGCAGGGGCAGGGCTTAGGAGAAACGAGCTGGACTAAATTTAACCCACTGAAAGAAAAGTCTGCTGCTAAAAAAGCTTGTGCTGTCACAAAGGAGGGAAGAGCCCAGAAATGAGAACGTGCGAATGGGAGGAAAGGGGCAGAAATGCTTTCTTTGGGGTCCCGGATGGATTAAAAAGTTAGTGAGATTTTAGTCGTAGGGGCACAGATCTTCCCACTCATGTTGGTGCATGGGTTTGAGTGAGGTTTCATGACCTCAGGAAGAGCACCTGAGCCACAAGTCTGGTCCTCTCCTGCATAAATACACTGAGATGTGAATCGGTGTGGGGCTGGAAACCTGCTGTCCCTAGTGAAGTGTTGCAGAGTGGCACCACTGGAGAGGCCCACCTCTAGGACAAGACCTTCTGGGTCAGAGAACACATTGGACTGGGTGGAGAGGACGCCAGAGCAATGACACTGCATGTCCTAACCAGCTGCTCCAAAGGAACGGGACGTGCCACCTTCATTTCCTCCAGCTTGCAACTACAGCCCTGAGGCTTTTATAAAACCATGCCCAGGAAAACGGGGAAAACACTCCGTCCTACCACAAACAGTAGTTTTGCATTTTAACTTCTGGGAAAAAAGAAAAAATGCAGTTTTGGGGTTTTAGTGGTGCACATTTTCTTTCCAGCGATCCCACCACGTGGAGTGGTCGCCCACTCTTGCAGCAGTGACACCCAGATTCCCTTTAACTCACCCACCCTCCCCATTGCAGCTGAAGTCTGGGCACGCCATGTTGTCCGTCCAGGCCATCGTTCCCCTGATCACTGCCAAATCCCAGAGCAAACTGGAGACGGTGCGGGCGATATGGGTCTGGCTCTGCCACAACATCGGTAAGTTTGGTCCCAGTAAGTTTGGTTCTGCAGAGATGTGAAAAGCCCTCTCTTCATATGGCACCTCCTGGGTTTCAGCTCTTCATGCCCTGCAGAACAGGGTCTCCACAGCGTTCCTGTTGCAGTCATGAATTGAAATGTTCCCCTCTTGAATTCAAGCAAGTGCCTGGAGTAGGAGTGGGCTCCCACCACGGGACCTTTCATTCTGGAAATTACTTTCTTCACCGGCATTCTGGTGCCAGACCCCCAGGGACACTGGCAAATCCTACCTGCCTCCGGTGCAGCCAGCTTCAACTCATCAGAGGCTGTTTGCCTAATAACGTGAATCCGATGAGGCTGAGCTATGCTTGGCAGCAGTCATCCAGGGACACAGGAATCGCGGCACAATGCAGTCGCTTTGTGTTCCTTCACCCTCCTACATCCATGTGTGCGAGACAATATGCCTGTCACTGCACCTCTCTTGAGTGACTGAATGGTTCTTTATATGTGCTGGGAACCCAAATCCCCCAAGGCTTTGGCTATTCTTTGTTCACATGGGGAATTGTCAAACTCTTGAATAATGATGGTAAAAGAGCTGTCATGGCTTCCAGATCGGGTATGCAGAGAAATAGGGATGGGCAGGAAAAGGAATGGGGTCGGTTTGGAAATGAGAAGCCCTTATGTTGGCCTGAAATTGCATGGTGTTCTCCCTTCCCTAGAATATGATGTGGATGGCTTCTTGGGGCTGTCTCCGAAGATCCACATGCCAGAGCAGGTCTTACAGACGGGAAGAGCTGTGTGTTCTGGTTATGCCCATTTATGCCAGGAAATGTGCAGGTAAAACTCACCTTGGGCTTTCTTCTCCTTCCCCCTTGAAGATCTGAAGTGGGGAGATACATCTGGCACAACCAGCATCATTTGCCCACCACAGCAGAGCAGCTGCCTCCCTCCTCCTCCTCTGCTTGGATGGAGGAGTATATATGGCTTTGACACATTAACCGGAACCAGAGATATGAGGGGTGAGGGATGGGAGTAGCTGCAAGGAAAGCAGGGGGATGGATAAAAGCTGAATTTGCCCAACAGCTTGCATGAGTGGGGTCCTGGCTGTAAGATTACTGAGCAGGTTGGGTTGCTCTCCAAGAAATCAAGTACAAAGCGGTGTTTGGTCTGCAATTACCTCCCCTGGACTCTCCCTGAACAGAGAGGCAGGATTGAGCTGCATGGAGGTCCCGGGGTTTGGCCGGAATCCAGCCATCTGCGGAGGCCGGTGGTGCCAGCAGCAGAAGAGTGAACACATGTGGAACGTGGTGGAGCTGGAAGGACAGTGGTGCCTCCTGGATGCTTGCTGGGGCGCAGGGACTGTGGATGCAGAGAGCAGGTTGTTCATGCCCAGGTGAGATACCTCTTCTCATGCCATCACTGAAGACATGGTCCCCATCACAAATGGACAAGGCTCAGCCTGACTTCGGATACACCCCAGTATGGCCACCCCAAACCTTCCAATATACTCCTTAAAGTCTGTGTTCACTAAGCCTTGAGCTCCTATTTTCAGAGGCGACTTGCAGAAGGTCCAGAGATACTCTGCTCTTCTTCAACTAGGGTGTGTGCTCAGGGACCTCCTGCAAACATGGACCATCTACATGTAAACATCCATGTTAAGTGCTTTATTCCCTGAGATGGGGCAGTAACTCTTCAAATCATGACTTCCCCCTGCAGAGTGTTTTTATCTGCAATGAGTGTCACCTCTGAAGCAGGAAATCCCTATTTTCAAAGCAACTTTGCTCTTATGTGGTTCCATATGTCATCGCATGAGTTTTCTCAGCCCTTGCTAAGCAAATAATGACTCTTAAGAAAGTTATTTGTATAATTCAATCATTTACATTAACTGTATTATGGGGATTTGATTTTAAATATTTTTCTCTAACAATGCATAATGAAATAATTGTGGAATTTTTAACAGGTAATTATCTTGCTGAGAACAGTTTTAAAGATCAGTGAGTATGGGTTGGTTTTTAGCTGAGCTAAAGAAGAGAAGGAAAGAGAAGGAGAAGAGAGGAGAAGGAAAATAAAACATCACCTAGAGCAACAGGCAGAGATAACAGCTTCTTGTGGGGTCAAGACAGTGTCCTCAAAAACTGCAGGTCAACAGATGCTTCACAGGATAACCCCAACGCAAGGCTGGGCACGTAGCTGCAGGTTGACCCCCTCAGCGACCACCTGAGCACGCGTGATGTCTGAAAAGTCAGGGGAGGCCCATTCAAACTGGAACCAAGATGCATTTTGTTTTGTAAATCATATGTAAATTCTTGGAAGAGCTTAAACCCAAGATGAGATGTCATACTGATGTATATCCTAGAGTAACAGGTCCTGGTAGAGGAATCACTCAGTAAAACTATCTATCTCCTCATCAGATCATCTTAACTGGTTGCTGGAAGAAGTCTGTTCCAGGGCTGGGAGCAGCAGTTTTAGCTCTGGGCTTCTCTACAGAGATAAAATAGAGATAGAATTAGGGCAGCAGAAGATCAAATGCCAAATGAAAGTTTGGTACTCCCTGGTGCAGCTCCCTGGTGCAGCTCTGATGGTGTGGAGTAAGCTCTCTTCCCTCGCAGCGGTGCATCACAACCACTCAGGATGCTAAGGGTTTTCTTGCTCCTTCCATGGTGTCTTCCCTCACCCTGCAGGCGTGATGATTTTTTCTTCCTTACTGACCCTGAGCACTTCATTGAGACCCATTGGCCAGAGGACCCCCGATGGCAGCTTCTGCAGCCCCCCGTCTCACGGGAAGATTTTGAGCAGAGAGTTTTTAAGACTTCAGAATTTTTCAGGCTTCAGCTCTCCCTCCTTTCTCCAAACACCTCCCTCCTCAAAACAGGTAGGTGCAAAGCAAGGGATAATTCTAGCCAGCTTTTAAGAAATAAGTTCGGGTTGGGGAAAATACTTCTCCTTCAAAAATGGCCTATCTGTCTATTTTTATGCACGTTTAACATCCAGTAGAGCTGAGGCACATATTTAAGCAATTTCTGCAATCACAGCCATTGTGTGATACTGTGATTAGTAAACTGGGAATTAAGATTCATAAATTATAGTTAATTGAGCCAAATCACTTAAGCCCTTTTGTGCTTGGCTTTTCCCATTTAAATTCACCATCAGTAGCTTCAACCTACCTGAGACACAATCCTCATCGTGTTTGTAGGCTGGGGAGGGCGACTCCCGTTTGAAATACGGCCTGAAACATTCATGTTCCATTTTTTTAAAATGAAGGGAAGGGAATGGAGTTGGTTTTCCTTGATTGTAGATAATATGATGATTTTTCAGGTTGGATATAACACAATCTTCCTTTTACCTGGACACCCTTTGTACATCCATTCCCTTGGATGGTCCCAAGAGTATACAGATTCTTCCTGCAATTTATTTTATTGAGACAGCAAACTAGGATCAGATCGAGGGGAGTTGGCAGACTTACAGAAAATGAATGTACAACAGACAAGGCACACTGAAAAGCTTCTGGCCAAGAGAGGTTATTACTTACCCAGAAATCAAACTCCTCCAGTTCTTCCAGGATGCTGGAAGTAGCATTGCAGGGATAGGCTATCACACGTTTTGAGCAGAGAGTGGTCTGTGCAAATCAGATTAAACTGGGAATAGCTGAATGGTTGATGCTGCCTTCTATGCAAAGCTCTCGTGGCACTTCTCCACCACAGGACCTCAGAGCATACTGGGGAGGAGATGTGTACATCTACCCAAGGTCATACCGCACCTACGTGGCAAATGCGGGAACAGGGACTTGGAGAAACCCCTTTTAAGTCCAGGTCACCAGGGAGGCTCCAAGGCATAAACCCAAACACCACGAAGTCTGCAGTCTCAGAGAGAAAACAGGAGATCAATAGTCCAACCAGCCCCTTCATCTGGGTGCCAAAGTGATACATTGCAAAACACAGACTCCTACTAAGTATCATTAGTGGTGGTACAAAAGCACAGAGGGATGAATGAGGAAAAATAAATATTTCATCATTCTCTCCCTTCCATCCCCCAGTTTTTGGTAGCCGAAAGACATAGGGATGGACATAAGGATGTTAGTGGAGCAAACTTGCCTGGCACATCCCAGCTACATCTCTCCTTTACACCGTCTTGGCTGGAGGAACCACTGTCCTGCAATAACAAAACTCACAGCGTGACCTGGGCTACAGGCACGGTTTTATTTTTTCCTCCAAAACTGAGAAGAAATGAGATTTTTTTTTTCTTCCTATTAGAACAGGAGAAAAAAAAAAAAACAACTTTTTTCCTCCCATGTGAATTTCTCATCTTGTGGAGGGGAAGAACTGTATTCCTGGACCTAACCTGAGCAGTTTAACTGCTGCAATTAGCCTCAAGAGCCAGCCTCATATCAGAATCGGGCTTAAAATACCAAGTGGCAAACCCAGATCGTGAACCAACCCAGATGCCTGCTTGTGGTGGTGCAAAATTATAGTATATTTGATCTAGGCTGATGGAACTAAGCCATCACCTTTCAGGGAACACTAAAGCGTCTAAGACGATCTCAGTGTAAAACCACTTGAGATCTTTGGTGCAAAATAAGCCCCTTTTCCCTCTTTGGCTATTACAGATCAGTTGCTGCTCTATTGTATCTGAGCAGCTTCCATCTGCTTAAAATGCTTAAAAGCTTTCAGCCAAGATACCTCCAGCAAATCACTGTCTGATGGGAGCTGAAGGTGGGACATACCGCACAGGGACCTGGTTTTCAAGCATCCACCCTCTGAAAACCCAGCTCTTGTTGCCCAGGCCGTCAGGGTTGGTCACTGGAGCGATGAAGGGCATTCAGTGTCATGGAATTAAAATGCTACAAGGTTTATTACTGGTATAGAAAGGCGGTCATTGGTGGTATGTAGTAGATACAATAGTCAGGGTGGGAGAGGGGAAGGGAAGCCTTTTAAACCAGGCGTTGAGAAATTAGAAACATGCCTGTACTCTAATGGTGGGTTTTTTCCTCCCAAACAATTAATGCAACATTCGTTGATTGAGTGTGCTGACATGGGAACACATCCCCCGGCTTCACCTGGCCTCCCTGGAAACCAGCGATCTCCAGCGCATGGCTCGAATTAACTCAATAAAACAAACAAATGTTTGTTTTAAATGTAGCCATTAATTATCTCCTCGGGTCTCCATCCCAAAGTAAAATGCATTGGTGGCTTCTCTATCTCATCATCGCTGGCTCCGCCGCATACAATGTTCTGTTCTTTTCTTTCTTCCTAAAGATCCTAATACGATGCAGCCGGCCAGGCCAGCAGCTTCGGAAACTAGCACAGAGCGAATTTAATAACAAGCAAACCTGCAGTTAATAAAGTCTGTCATCAGTAATGTCTCCACTGAACACTTGCCAGGGGAGAATTGTTTGCACTTACTGTGTGAGCCAAGTCACAGCTTTAACAGGCAAGGCACAAATAAAACCCAGCCTTCCCATTCTTTTCACATCTCTGTTTCAACCTACCAACAAAAACTGTGGGGCAAACAATGAAAAAATCCAGATTCAAACTGAAAGAAAAAAAAAGTCATCCCCCCATTATTCATTAGATTATGAAACACATTTCATAATCTAATAATTAGCAAGGGACAATTTTTTCAGCATGAATCTGGAGTCTTTTGTCATTTTGTGTTAGCACCCAAAACGAATGACCATTGTGCACAGCACGGGTGCTGATACCAGCTGCGGGCTCCCACAGTGCCATTGCTCGGTGCTCCTCTCTCTCCAGCAGAAACGTGGTGGGGATGGGGCGATGCAGAGCAGCCGCACTCTGGACGTGAGACAAGCCATCCCTGGGCACTTTGGGGCCCTGGGTAACAAAGAGCAGGCCTCCTTTCCACCGACCTTGAGGATGGTGGGTTTAAGCACGTACTGCCAGGCTCTGCGAAGCACTCTGAGATCCTTCAAGGGCAAAAGGACTCAAAAGTCTTCATCTCTGTGGCTGTTTTTCTCATGTTTTCATCTATACCAGGAGGAAAAAAGGTATAAAATATTGTTAAACCAGGGTTTTCTAGCCAGGCTGCCCCAGTAGCTGTGGCTTCACACGGGATGAGATAGGTCAACAAGCCCTGAAAGCAGCCTGCTGTCTGCTGGTTAGACAGTCTCGCCTTCTGCAGGGCCAAGACTTCAGGGCTTGCGAAACCTTGCCCTGTCTCCGTTGCAAAATCAACCACCCTTCTGCCCAGGAGCAGATGGAAACCCCTTAGGAGGGCTTGCTGCACCAGGAAGTGCAATCTTACTGCTGAAAGGTTTTACAAGCAGCAAGACATGGCACACAGGGGGTTGGGATGAAACCTAGGCCACCACGACTCTTCTCCTCCATAGTGACCTTCCTTGGAGGTGCTTCATCTCTGGGTGTGGAGGTGGGTTCCGTTTGGCTTTAAAGCTGCCTGCTGTGCTCTGCCCAGAGAAGAAGGTTGATTTGCTGCTGGAGAGGCACTGGGTGGTGTGTGGTGGCCCTGAGCAGGAGATTGTTTATATCCACCCAAGGAACAAAAGTCATTGGGAAAGTGCCCCAGTGCTTAATCCACCAACCCCGGTGCCACCATCAGGTACCCGTATCAATGCATGTCTCCTCCTGCTCTCCCCTCCTCCCCGGTTAGCACACACTCCAAGCAAAAAGCTCATCTGTTTTGGTGATACTTACGTATATGAAATTTGAGGCCAAATTTCAGAAAAAAATGTTTTATAAATAATAACAGGGAAGTCTGAATTAATCCTAAAATGAGGCAGTGATGTGGGATCTGCTGCCAGCCAGGCTGGAATAGTTTGATCCTCCCAGCTGCTCTATTAGTTTGACACCTGCAAGGTAGAGGAATGACTCCAGCTCAAGGATCCATGCAAGAATTACACCACATGGGACATCATTAGCTTAGTTTTGGGTGTCTTGAGGCCTAAAGGGTAAATATTTGTACCTATCCCCTTCATCTCCAGATCTAGTGGTACCATCATTTCTTTTTCAGCAAGGGGAGGAAAACGGTAAAAAGGTGAAGGAGGGTCTCACAAAAAGAGGAGAATGAGGTCTCTATCTCCCACACAGATGATTTTGCTCGACACTGTAAAAGTGAATGTGTTACACTGCTGATGAAGGGGTTGTAAATGTTTTTTTCCCTCATCCTTCCACAGCCCATGGGGAGTTGTCAGTGATGCTGGGGAGCACCCAGCCAACAGAGTTCACCTACCAGCTCTCCAAACTCCAGGGCACCACAAATGGAGAGGTTGTAGGAGCAGTTCATGGGATGATGACAGTGTCTGAGAACAACATGACCATCAAGGTGACGCCCCCAACTGAGGGCTTGTTTGACCTCATGATCTTCGCGCGCCATGCTGACTCTCAAGACCCTTACAACTGGGTATGCTCCTATCAGATCCAATGCCTGGAAACACATAACAAAGAGAAACTGCCTGAAAACCCTTTTCATTTCTGGGGTCTTCACCAGAAGATGAGAGATTTTGGCATCATGGAGAGCAGCCACAAAGGAGAGCTGCTGGTTGCTCCACAGGGAACTTTGCTCTTGACTCTCCAGACATCCCGACCCTTGCTTGCCATGTATCAGCTGGTTAATAAAGATTTAGATGCTACTCTGAGCCAGAAATGCCTGGCTGCTCAAGCTGAGGAGGAGAAACTGAGTTGCCACGTGCTCTGCCCTTTCCAAGGTCACTACCGGCTTTCTGTGTTTGTGAAAGATTTAGGAGGCATCACGTTCAGGAACGTGGCCAATTTCCTCATTCGTTGTTTGAGGCCCATCAACCAGAACGAACTCTTCCCCTTGGGGCTGAGCATGCACTGTGGGAGCGGGATCAGCTCCAGCAGCCATGGCCTCTCCAACCCCAGCCATTCTGCCCCCATCATCACAACCAAGCTGGGGAAGTGCAACATCACCTTCCACACGCCCACCGACATCGAGGTGACCGCCAGCTTGAGTAAGGACAAAGTCATCAGAGCCAAGTACCCCCTGGACAGGTACGTTCTTATCACCCACCTGAGGACTAAAGTCAGCATATGCATTGTGCTCCCTGAGTCGGGCGTCTACAAAGTGGGGCTTTTTGGGAGAAGTAAGGACGACAAGGACTTTGTCCATATTTGTGACTATGTTATACGCTGCTTCTCTGATCCCAGCTGGCCTCCCTTCCCCAGGGTGTACAGCCTGTGGAGGAGAGGGTGCGTGCTGCTAGAGCCGCGCACAGGGATGCTCCAAGAGCAGAGCTGGGTCCGGTTCAGGGTCAAGGTGCCGGAAGCCTATCAAGCTGTTGTCCTTGGGCAAGAGAAGACGGTGCTGCAGCAGACTCCGAACGCAGTCTGGGAAGGTGATGTGTTCACTGGGGCTGCGGGGATGGAGGTCAAACTGGCAGCCAAATTCAGCCAGCATTGCTCCTCCCTAGAGGTCATCCTGGCGTTTGAGGTGGAGGGCGGCTCACCTGCCTCCCTGGGGTGTTCGGGGTAAGCCACAGAAGTGCTGGAAGCGCTGGGAAGGATTAAAAAAGCCAGGGAAGGAAGCAAAATGCTCTCACAACCGGAGGATGTTGAGGAGACACAGAGAAAACTCGCAGAACTTTATGGCATGCCGGGGGGAGTCTGGGTGTTACCCGCAGAGCTTTTCTTCCCGCAGGATATCCAGATACTTGCTGGGGCCTCCTATCCCACTTGGAGATGTTGCCGCCGTTAAATCAGCACCAACATATGGAAGGCTCCTAATATTTTGCTTCTGTCAGAGGAAACCATTGTTCAGCTTCTCTACAGGAAGGATGTCTCACTGCTTATTACCAGCTTGAATAATTGTTTGGAATGTTTTATTTGACATTTATTCAAGAACTTGGAAACCCACATAGTTTCTTTCTCTTGAGAGGATAACAACACCACCAACAAAACAAAATAAAAAAACAACTAAAAAAGCCCAAACTGGAGCAAACAGCTTCAGATGGTAGCAAGATTTTTAAAACACAAATATGTAGTACAGCGAGTGAGACCTCCTTGCAGAGGGACTCTGTTCTTGGGCAGAGGAAAGGGGAAAGAAAAAGTAAAAAGATGGGTGCATTTTATCATCTGTGTCTTTAAAATACCTTCCAGGTTTTTGTTATCAAGAATGACACGTAGATATATAGTTATGAGCATTGAGGGCTTGAAACAAAGAGAGGGAGCAGGCGAGGAAGCAGCTCTGTAGCCAAAGCATGTAAGCGCTGAGCAGAAAGCACAGACAACTCTGCTCTCAAACTCTGACGCACGCTGCAAGGCACCACAGACACTGGCTTACTGAAAGCAAATTTGTTAGATGGCAGACCATGGGCTAGAAGATGTAGTGGAAATACTTCCCCATGGCTGCACTGGACTGGTGCTTGAAACCAGGATTCTAGTTGCCATAAAGAAGAACGAGAACCGAGGGTTATTTTTGGATGCTGTGTAAAAGATAGTGGAGGAACACGATCTGTTTTCTTCAGGTTCAGCAAGTTAAATTTGACTGGTAGCAAAAGTTCAAGTAGATCTGAGCCTTTTCTGGGCCTCAGAATCAGTTAATGCAGCTGATGTATCGGGATCCACATTCCACACGACACCTGCTGGAGCTGCACTGATGTATTGGAAGATTGTCCTGAGGTGAATAGTCCAAGGACTATTTTGGATTAAGAGAAGCACTTGCAGTGGTAGGCATAGGTTAAACTCTTGCCTGTGGAGCTAGAGAACAATTTAAGAGGTACAGATCCCTGGATCTTCTCTTGTGACCCATGTTCTGGCTTCCCTCTATTGGGCCACCCACTCAGATGGATACAGGAAAGAGACGCATAATGTGACTCAGCTCCAAGTCAGAGCCTGGAAAGCCGCTGGCAGGCAGTGGCAGTGGCAGTCCAAACTCCCTTTGCATGCGCCTTCCATGACCAGTGGTCTTCTGGCCACACTGCACTCCCTGAGCAATGGGGATGCAGCTGTGGAACTCTCCAGACCTCCTTGGTTCTTCCTAACCTTTGCACTGTCCACAGGCGGCATCAGTAGTGAAATTACATCTGCAGCCCCAGCAGGCTCCTGAAAGCTGGTGTTTTGTGGAAGTGTTTTGGCTTGGAGAACAAAAATGACTGACAAGTGAAATGACTCTCAGTTCCCACTGCCATCTTCCTCTCCATGGCCTTTCCCCTTCCAGTCAGTTTTGATGTTAACTTTTCTCAGCTGTGTCCCTCTGACCTTCTTGAACCACTCTATACCGTACACACACATCGTTAACTGAAACTGTCCCATCTTTGCCCGAATTTTAAGCAGGCTGGTCATGATCACGTTTCTCCAGGGA
>NW_010409625.1:16062-19251 GCF_000710305.1 Buceros rhinoceros silvestris
GTGATTAATTCCATTTTATCCATTATAATGAGGTCCAGATTAGAGTTACCTTGAATTGGGGTCCAAACAACTTATGTCAGAATATAATTATGTGGAGGTGCTGAGAACTTTAATGATACTCCCACGGGGGATTTTTTCTTCAAGGATCTGAAGTCAATCTTCTCATATTTCCTCTCTGTGCACACTCGGGTATAGCACGTAACCTATTTTAAATGTCATTCTTATTTAGATTTACATACCTCAAAGCCTGCGCCCCCAGCTCTAGGAGCCTTCGCAATAAACACAGGCACCAACTCTCCAAAAATAACAGCCCTGGGGCAAGCGTCACTCATGGAAAAACAACGATAAGCGGAAGAACAAACCCATATGTCCCTCCTCCTCTCGCCTCCTCTGCCCAGCAGGATTAAATTAGGTAAAGATAGATTATGACACATACCTGCAGCTATAAAACACACCTAGTTCTGCGCAAACTTAGTTCACAAAGTCATTAGGAGGCCTCCAGGCACGCATCAAGCCGTGGATGGCCAAAAACTGCACTGGAGGCTGCACCCAACCCCGTGAGCCATCTTGGTTGAGAGACTCCCTTACAACCACAGTCAAGGCAGGTAAGACCAGGAAGGGCTGAACAAGGAACATCACGTGTGTGATGTAACAGCACTCACCAGCTGGACTGAGCTTTCACCTTCCTCCGTGGACCCATATGTGGTATCCACCAAATGTGGTGTCCAGGCTCCTTGGCTTAATGCACATCCCCGTGCTCTGCCTGCATTGTCTTGTCATTGGTGTAAATTACGTTAATACTCATTTAGGCTGAATTTATCCAGTGAGTCTGTATCATTGAGCTGTCTATGCAAACTGTGTCTTCTCTGGCTTCTTCACTTCGGTGCTGGTAAAACCTGGGATGACCATCCTTTCCAACCCGTGTTTGGACTTCCTTGAGTTTGCTGGCTGGGTGTCGGAGTTTGCAGAAACAGAGATGTGTTGTTAGCTGTCAGACCGCAGCAAATGAACAGTAGGACAGGACCGGACAGGAGGTACTGCCCTGCCCATACACATCCATGGGTTTCCTACATGAGGAGGTCACGCCAAGGCTGCGGTGCTGCAGGTCAGCATGACAATACAATGACGCTTCTTCCACCCTCGGAGCAGCTCATGGCTGTAGGCCCATGCCTACATGTGCAGTGCATGTTCATGCATGTCAGGACTCAGCCTGGCTCAGCTCCGGCGCAGATGTCCTTGTACCCTGTGCTGTTCTCACAGCTCAGGCATCGAGGGCAGGACCCAGCTGTGGGGTATCTGCACTGGGGTAGGATTTGCTGGCTTCAAAAGACCAGATCAGATTAAATGCTTGCACGTGATCAAACAAGTCCCACAATGAGTATGAGAACAGCACAAAACCTGCTGTACTTTGGTCAATCAGGTCACACAATACGCCAGGGAAAACAGTCCTCACGGTGCCCAAATGTCTTCAGAATATGCAAAGATGAAGAAAAGAATGTACTTCTAGTAACAAATCAATTAGATTTCAAACTTTTCCTCTTTGGCCTGGCAACTGGGATTTAATGGCAAAGATACAAGAGAAAAACGGGTATAGACAAGAAGAATATAGGTAAGGAGTGTGTCTCTCAGCAGAGCTGAGCTGTTTCACACAGTCACAAGAGACATGTAAGTGACAACAATCTTGTTCAGCAAGTCCCCAGGGATCTGGCTGGGAGGACGAGTGGGAGGGAAGAAGGGTTAAAAATATTTTTCAGAGAAAGCTTGTCTGCAGCTTGCGTCTCCGCAGGCTGCCGTACCAGAGACACTTCTGCTGGAGGTACCGTTCCTCCTCTCCAGCCTGGCAACGTAATACTGATAACGTGGAAAAGATGAAGCTGGAAAATCCCTGAAGAGGAGTGTGAGGATATAGCACAAATGACTCCGGCTGTGGAAGTCTCACTTTCCACAGAAAAAAGGAGGAAATGATGAGCAGGCATTTCTGCACACAGCATGGGAGAGACCTTCCAGAGCCCAGGGCTGGTGGGAAAGCCGCAAAGGGCATTTCTATAACAACAGAACTGAGAGATTAGCTCCTGGGTAGGCTAAGCACCGGGCAAACACACCTCCCAAATCCCACATTATTAAGGATTTAAGCTCCAAACCCATTTTACAAAGCTGTCCAACCATGGACACCTCGTTAGCATTTTCCTGACTGCAGCCAAAGATGTCTCATCTCCAGGAGATGCAAAAACAAATCACCACGGGACGCAAGTTGGGCCAGATCAACAGAGAGAAGAACAGCTTCCCATTGAATCAAAGAGCCAATCTCCTCAGCAGAGACTCGCCAAGAGCACTGGAGTGATGAGAACATGACATCACATTTACAGCATTTTTCTTGCTTTACCAAAGCCTTCGCTGCCCTGGCGCTGCCGTTTCCTGCCCGTGGGTACACGGCGTACTCAGAACATACATAAGGAAAGGGCTTCTGCTATCAACCGTTCTGTTTACCGCGAATAAAAGCGTGGTAACCAAGGTTACTTGAGCTTTGCTCCTGTGATTTTTTGTTCCCAGAGAAAGCAATATTCCCCCTCCCCCTTTGGGTGGTGCGCTGACAACAACTCCTCTGATGAAACAGGGCTCCATTGTACTAAATGCCGAGCACAGGATGACAGGGCCCCTCCACCAGACCTTGCAGCCAAGAAATAAGCAGGTACCTTGGAGTGAGATGTTCCAGGGGTTGGCAGCCTTCACACGGTGGCTGTAGAGGCCAGTATACACTGGACAGTTACTTCCAGGACAAGCTAAGCTGTCCCAGCTGTCCCCTAGACCCTGCTGCAACATCTCCAGCAGTGGTGGCACAGCCCTGGGAAGATCTTCTTCCCAGGACCTGATTTTGCAGAAGATGCCTGGTCCTTTATGGCCATATTGCTAATTAGCATTTTGTCTTGCTGTCTTGAATCAAACCAAAGGTTCACCAAGGTTGGGCAGGAGCCAGCACCAGTGCTAGTGGAAAGACCACAGCAGAACAGTGATGGTCAGCTTGTGAGTGACTAGCAGGAGAAAGTAAGTGATTGTCCCCCTGTACTGGGCACTGGTGAGGCCACACCTCAAATCCTGGATTCAGTGTTGGGCCCCTCACTCCAACAAGGACACTGAGGGGCTGGAGCGTGTCCAGAGAAGGGCAATGGAGCTGGAGCAGGGTCTGGAGCA
>NW_010409625.1:20123-21414 GCF_000710305.1 Buceros rhinoceros silvestris
GCTGGAGGGGTTGAGCAGCCGTGTAGAGGTGGTGCTGAGGGACAGGGGTGAGTGGGGACCTGGCAGTGCTGGGGGAGCGGTTGGACTGGATGAGCTTCCAACCAAATGTTTCTGTGATTCTGTGATTCCATCTTACCCTTCTAGTTTCCAGCAATCTGCTGTCTCCACCCTGGCAGACACCACGTTTTCCTCTCCGTTATTCTTCCTGGCTCTTGACGGAACATTTCTTCTGCAGCTTTTGTGTAACATAGTGAGGAGTTCCTGAGCTGAACTGCAAATTGCTCAGAAGCCCCCAGAGAGGATCCTGGTAACTAAACCCAGCCCTGCTGGGAAATACTGCACCACTGCTTCTGTAGGTCAACCACAGCAGGGTCTTCTGATCTTGAGTCAGTTCCTGCTGCAAGGAACAGTATGAAGTGAGTTAGTCCTTCCACGGAATGATGGATTAACGGTGATGCTGACTACCTGGCTGGAGGAGACAATGTGATGTTCTCATTATTCGGCATGACAATGAGCTTAGCTAGTAACAGTGCTCAGCTCCACACAGCCGAGTACAACCTAGCAGTAAGGACCAAGCACCCACGGACCTCATGGGAAGAGGCTGGAAGATCTCAGGTAGCAACAAGGGAGCCAGTGGTGAGGCACTGGCCCAGGTTGCCCAGAGAGGTTTTGGATGCCCCATCCCTGGCAGTAAGGCCAGGTTGGACCTTGGGGCTCTGAGCACCCTGCTCTAGTGGAAGGTGTCCCTGCCCGTGGCAGGGGGTCAAACTAGATGATCCTGAAGGTCTATTCTAGCCCAAACCAGTCTGTGATTCTCTAACAAACCTCCTCTTTAGGCTCTTTAACCCTGATGGACCCTTTCTAACTCTCAACTCTAAGTACACGAGCACATGTCTAGTTTCCCCTTCCCGAGAGCTGAAAAGGGACATGAAGGACACCCACCTTCTGTACACAGACCTTTGCTCACCTATGCTTTAGAAACCCAGCAGAAAGGATTTTTTTTTTTTTTTTACCATAGTTGTCAGGTTTTTCTTTTCCAGAAATACTCCTTTCCTTGGAGAACTTGATCCCCTGTGGTCAAGGTGACATCTCAAGATGAGACAGCCAGGTTTGGGGTCCATTTTCAGGGCATGTTGTTGTCAGAGTCCCATCTCCTGTGCAATAGATAAGTACAGTATATTATTTCAGTATCTCTTTTGCTAGAAATATGCTTCATTTGTTCTTCCCCCTTCACCGCCCCACCCCCCACCCCACCCCCAAGCTTTCCCCAAACACAGTCTGAACTGAACAT
>NW_010409625.1:21497-22333 GCF_000710305.1 Buceros rhinoceros silvestris
CCCAAGCTTTCCCCAAAGACAGTCTGAACTGAACATTTCCCGTATCTCCAAATGGGAACAAAACGCAGCCCAGATCCCAAAAATAGCTGCCATCAAGGAGGCAACACAGAAGCCGGGAAACAGCTTTGCACTTGGGTTTCTTTCTCCTACCTTCTTTTTATCTTCACCTGGGAGGAGAAGAGAGTCACCTCTGCTCCTGGCCTTGCCATGCTCTGCTAAGACAAGAAAGGGCTCCATGCAGGGATCTGCAGTCCCACATGAACTTCAGACAAACGCTTTGACCTATATTTACCACACTGAATCAAGGCTGTCCCACTCCTTACATCATCTGTAGAGTCAACTGGAAAGCAGGAGGGGTTTGGCGATCAGAATCTTCTTTAGCTGAGCTGTTCCTTTCAAGCCAGAGAGGAGATATGCTCAACACCTTTTCCCCGTTATTTTGGTTTCTTTCCTATTTTCCTCCTACAGGAGGCAGCTCTACCACACACAGCATTCGGGCTAAGAGTGTGTTTCTCACACAGCAGAAGTGATCCAAGCCACCTCTGCATGGTACGGCTGTCTGAAAACATCCATGGAAAGACAGTTGAGTCTTCCAGTGCACCGCGGACGAGGGGAAGCAGAGTGGGAAGGATGAACCCAGAAGGTGGCAAAGAAAAAAGCATAATTTCCCCCAAACCCCGGCAGCTTTTCTTTCCAAACAGGGTTCACCAGCTCCCTTTTCTTCCACTGGAAGGGGAAAACTGGCTGCACACGATGTGTTATTAAGTGGCAGACTCTGGCTTACAGAGACAAAAGGGAAAAAAAGGGGGGAAAAAAGGGGGGAAAAAAGGGGGGAA
>NW_010409626.1:0-257 GCF_000710305.1 Buceros rhinoceros silvestris
TATTATTATTTCTTAAATATAAATATAAAGGTGTTCTGTACAACGTTCCTCTTTCCTTCTTTCCATTCTCCTGGCAGTGACACTGAGTCCTGGGGCTGGGGAAGGGAAGCACTCGCGGTGTGATCTGTCGAACACCCCATGGGAAACATGATGCCTTCAACTTGCAGAAATGGAACCAACCAGCTTGGTTAGGGTTTCAGATCTGACGACTGTGACCGAGAGCATTCGAGATTTCACATTGTGAATAGAAACTAGTT
>NW_010409626.1:533-833 GCF_000710305.1 Buceros rhinoceros silvestris
GACAGGTCTGGGGGCTTCCCGCTGAACCAAGTGACACGCAGCAGGCACAGGAACAGCAGTGCCTATCCAGAAGAGCTCTTCTCGCTCCCTTCAGCAACACAAGGAAGGAGGTGGTGGTTCACATCTCTGCGTCCTGTCTCACTTGTCGCCACCTGGGAAGGCTCCACTGCTGAAGATGGCTGCCTCTCTGCTGAGATCTGGCATTCCTTCATTATTCCTCAGCTACATCCTGATTGCAATAATAAAAAAAAAAAATTTCTCTTTTCTCTCTCTGTTTTTCTCTATTATATATATATTTAT
>NW_010409627.1:0-217 GCF_000710305.1 Buceros rhinoceros silvestris
CTGCCTGCTTCCACCGAACCCTTCCCGCTGCCACCACCATTTCTATCAGGAAAAGTTTCGGTGTTTCACGTGCCAAAAGAAACTCGGAGCAGGAAACACAAACGAGGGTCGTGTTTGTGCTGTTTGATGGATTTCGATGGAGCAATTACAGACGAAAGAAAACATTGCAGGGACCGTGACCTGCGCGCTGCTGCGGCCTCGTGTCCATCCTCCCGTG
>NW_010409627.1:523-906 GCF_000710305.1 Buceros rhinoceros silvestris
TGGGCGTGATAACGGTGAGGAAGAGCAGCGATTGAGTTCGGAGCTCGGTAAATACATGCAGATCTCGTTTGCTGCCCTGCTCGTGGTTTGTGTTGCTAATGTGTCTTGAAGGGCTGGTCATGGACCAGTGCTGCCACACTACAGCAAGTGCAGAGCAGCTCCTGTGCCGCGGAGTTGTGGAAAGAAAAAGAGGACACATGTGTTATACCCAGAGTCAGGGAAACATCCCTGATGGCCAGGAAAAGAGACACAGAAAGGATCAAAGTCCCCCTGTGCTGGGGGCACTGGGGAGGCCACCCCTCGAATCCTGGGGTAGGTTTTGTCCCCTCACTGCCAGAAGGACATTGAGGGGCTGGAGCGTGTACAGAGACGGGACACCTTGC
>NW_010409627.1:1081-2845 GCF_000710305.1 Buceros rhinoceros silvestris
GAGGAGCAGCTGAGGGACCTGGGGGGGTTGAGCCTGGAGCAAAGGAGGCTCCGGGGAGACCTTCTGGCTCTGACAACTCCCTGACAGGAGGCTGAAGCGAGGAGGGGTCGGTCTCTTCTCCCCAGGAACAAGCACCGGGACAAGAGGAACCGGCCTCCAGTTGTTGCAGGGGAGGTTGAGGTTGTCCCTGAGGAAGAATTTCTGTCCCGTTGGGGTTGTGCAGGCGTGTCGCAGGCTGCCCAGGGCAGTGGTGGAGTCCCCATCCCTGGAGGGGTTTCCCAGCCGTGCGGAGGTGCTGCTGAGGGACAGGGGTCAGGGGGGACCTGGCAGTACTGGGGAATGGGGGGACTGGAGGAGCTTTAAAGGGCCTTTCCAGCCCAGAACATTCTGTGAAGCTGAATTAGCTCAAGATTTCAGCTGTGTTGAGACCGAGCTATCGACCCGGACGTGCTCACTGGGGCAGCATGGACACGGCTGTGTGTGCAGCACACGCTGCGCTGCCTGCCTGGCGCTCGGAGGAGCCGCCAGCCCGGTTTGCTGAGCCTGCAGAGCGGGGGGAGAACGGGAAGAGACGACGAGCTCACTGGGGAGCACGAGGCACTGAATGTGCTGAGGAAGACAAGTGCTCTTTGCTACAGCTATGAGAACCGACAGCCTTAAGGAACAACAGGAGGAAAAGCCACCACCGAAAGGTACCACGGGAGGGGAAAGGCTCAGTGATGGAATATCCATGTTCAGCTGTGGAATATCCAGATTTACAGCTGATCCCTGCAGACAGAGGACCCCCGATGGCAGGAGGTGGACTGGAGTCCTACACAGAGTGACCCCACCCGAACGCCGTCTCTCCCCACACTTTGTCCTTTACCCAGTCCAATGGCTTTACTTCCCTGCTCTTCCTGTGACTGCACCTTGACCCCTGTTTCTGTGTAGGAAACCAGCGGAACAGGGCCTGGAGAAGCAGCGGCCAACAAAGAGCTGCTGTGCCAGGGCCCAGCCATCTGCAGCCCAGCGGGAACGGGATTAGAGGCTGGCTGGCAGGCGCCACTGGAGCCAGTCCTTCCTCCCCAGAACCCAGGACGCCCTTCTCCTTGTCTGACACACAGCCTGGGAGCGAACCTCTCCTTGTGCTGCAGTGGATGAGGACAGACAGCTCAGTCAGTGCCAGTTTTGGGCAGACAGATCTCCCAGGCTGTACCACTAGCAATGTCTCGTTCACACAGAGATCCCAGCCAGGAGTGGGGACTGATTTCACCGGAGCTCTCATTAAAATCCCGGCTGGAGCAAAGGGCCCAGCCGTTCGCCTGCTCCAGCTCTCCACACACACCTTTAATCTTTAGCCAGCGAGGGTAACAGCCGGCGCACGTCTTACAACAGAAGGCATTGCTGCCTCCTCAGCAGTGACGTTAAAACAGTCCGCTGTCCTACACCTTTGTACAATGTGTACAAAGACAAATTCCACACCCACCAGTGTGGGTTCACCAATGAAAACCACCAGGTTTACAAGTTGCTCAGGCTCCTGAGCTCCAAAACAGCCTCTGTCCCCAAACCTGTTCAACGCGGCTGGCGGGGAAGAGAGAACTCACCAAGTGACTCGCAGGGGAGCACTCTCCCATTGAGCCTGTTCGAGCCCGAGGGCTGCGAGGTGGCGGCTCCTTTATGTACACGCAGAAAGGACTAAAAGGCGCAGTGTTCTCGCTGCTCCTGTTGGCAGTGGAATCAACTCCACCAAAGGGGTGCAACGGCGCGGCCACGGGACAGTGACAG
>NW_010409628.1:0-252 GCF_000710305.1 Buceros rhinoceros silvestris
GGTCTGGTGTTGCATCCTCCCCCTCCCTCGTTCGTTTCCTCACAAACCCCCGAAGCTCTCGGTGACCGCGGCTGGGTGAGAGGGTTCTGGGGTGGCCTCAGACCCCCCTGAATTCCAGGTGATTTGGGGCTGGGGACCCTTTCTGCTCTTCCCTGAGGAGTGAGGGTGGCGTGGGAGCGGGATCCTCCGGCTCTTCCCCTCGTGTCCTCGGTCCAACGCCGAACACGTGGCTCTGGGGCCCTCCCGGACTCC
>NW_010409628.1:495-811 GCF_000710305.1 Buceros rhinoceros silvestris
GGGGCTGCCCCCGGCGCCTGGCAGGAAGCAGCAGCTCGTCTTCCGCTTCTGGGGGCTCCGCCAGACCGAAGCGGGATGAATCGCGGGCTGGGGGGATTTTTTGGAAGTGAGAGCGCGCGTTCTTGTGGTTGTTCCTCTGTTTCTGGGTGTTTCTTGGTGGAGGCCTCTAGCAGGAGCGGTGCTGTGGGTGGTGGGGCAGCACTTCCTCCTCCTCCTCTTCTTCCTCCTCCAACCCTGAGCTCGTAGCTGGGAGCAGCCACTTCCTGGAGGGCCTCGTGTGTTCACACCAGCGAGGACTGGGGTTCAGGGAAGTGCT
>NW_010409629.1:0-301 GCF_000710305.1 Buceros rhinoceros silvestris
TGGCCAGGGCCACCGGGGCCCCCCCTTCCCGGGCTCCCTGGGCCTGGTGGTGGTGGCTTTGAGCAGTGTCACCCAGGGCCACCCTGGCGCTGCCACCGAGCTGCGTCTGGTGTTAATTAATACAAGATAATTACTGGCCTGGGGACAGAAATCGCTGACGAGGAGGAGGAGGAGGGTCCACTCTGCCGCCGTGCTCCTGGGGTGTTTGGTGGCACTGGGAGGGGACACGGGGACGTCGTCCTCACCCCATCTGCGGTGGCAGCGGCGTTTTGCTGCCTGAACCCGAGCGGCTGACGAGGGT
>NW_010409629.1:483-729 GCF_000710305.1 Buceros rhinoceros silvestris
CGCGCTGGCCCTTGTCCTCTCCTGGTCACCCAAGCTTGGGGTGACACCGTTCCGCCTCCTGGGAGTATCTCTGGGGTGAACTGGCCGCAGTTCTGGTGCCACCGGGACAGGGACGTCACCGCGGTCCCCTTGGTCCCTCAGCTCATCTTCTTCGGGCTCAGCAACCAGATGGTGGTGACCTTCAAGGAGGAGAACACGGTGGCCTTCAAGCACCTCTTCCTGAAGGACTACGTGGATGGGGCAGAC
>NW_010409629.1:841-1259 GCF_000710305.1 Buceros rhinoceros silvestris
GAACACGGTGGCCTTCAAGCACCGCTTCCTGAAGGACTACGTGGACGGGGCAGACGACTCCTACGCCGTCTACACGCAGCGTGACCTCTACGACCGCATGTTCTACGCCCTGGAGAAGGTGACTTCCTGCTCTGGGGGTCCGCGGAGGCGGTGTGGGTTCCATGGAGGTGTTTTGGGGGGCCAGAGAGGTGGTTTGAGGTGCCGCAGAGACAGGTTTGGAGTCCACGGAGGTGGGTTTGAGGGCCACAGAGGCCAATGGAGGTGTTTTGGGGGTCCACAGAGGTGGTTTGACGGTCCGCGGAGGTGGCTGTGGGGTCTGTGGAGGTGTTTTGGGGGGCCACAGAGGTGGTTTGGAGTCCATGGAGGCAGGTTTGAGGCCCACAGAGGCGGGTGTGGGGTCCACGGAGATGTTTTGGGG
>NW_010409630.1:0-253 GCF_000710305.1 Buceros rhinoceros silvestris
GGGGAACCGCTGCCTCGCTGACACCTCCTGAGGCCCAGCGCTGCCCTCGGACACCACCCAGGAAGGGGATGCCCAGATAAAGCCGCTGCACCCGCCGCTTTGCAGGAGCATCCCAGAGAACCCTCATCTGGCCTGATCCCTGTCACGGGCTCCCAGGTGATGGACTCCGGCAGCAGCCTCTGCCTTCAGGGACGCAGCACTTTGAGACAGAGATTTTTATGTCTTCAATTTTTAACTCGTGAACTCACCCTGG
>NW_010409630.1:376-782 GCF_000710305.1 Buceros rhinoceros silvestris
CAATTTTTAACTCGTGACATAGCCCTGGACGGCAGCTCACTGACCCCAGAGGCATGGGCAGTTCCACGTGCTCACAGCCTCAGAGGGTTAAAAACCTCCCACGGTGCTGCCCCCGCACGCAGACGAGCTACGCGGGTGAAGGGGCTGCAGCCCGGCTGCGATGCCGGCCGCAGTGTGACCCCGGTGCTGCGTGCCCCTCCATCCACATGGCCAGTCGCCCCACAGTGGAACACGACAACAGAACCGGCTCTGCTCCACGGTGACGGGACAACACCACCCGCCCCGCAGGAACGCTGGGACAAACGGGGACACAAAGCACCTCGGGCCAGCCCCAAAACCCCCCAGGCTGTGACTGGGAGCTCTTCTCCTCTTCAGACAAGGAAGTTTCGATTTTCAGACTTGTTGC
>NW_010409631.1:0-228 GCF_000710305.1 Buceros rhinoceros silvestris
AGGGGCAGGGGCTGCCCGGAGGGTGAGAGTGCCACTGGCCAGGGTGAGCGTGGGCCTGCGGAGCTGCCTGCCCGTGTTTGTGGCCTGATAGCAGGGACCCGTGGTTGGCAGAGCGAAAGGGTTGGGGGCTTTTGGAGGTCGGGGAATGGTATCTGAAAACCCAGAGTGGAGGTGAGTGGGGCTGTACTCCTGCATCAGGCTGTGGCTGGCCTGCTCCCGGGGTCCCCA
>NW_010409631.1:441-22454 GCF_000710305.1 Buceros rhinoceros silvestris
CAGGCCACTGGCCCTCCAGAGGTGGGTGGAAGAAGCTCCCGGTTGGGTTTTGTGACTGGGATGTCTCCTAGCAAAGTCAACGGATCTCTCTGGGCTTTGCCTTGCGTGCTGGGTTGTGACTCGCACGTGAAGCCATGTGTGCCAGATACCTTTGCTTCCCGCGTGGTTGTCTGGGATGTCTTCCTCTTCTAGCATTCCTGGCCCTCTTCTGCCCTGGTGAATTCAGCACATGTAGAAGTCGTCATTCTGACGTGTGTGAGGATGGACTCCAGTTAAGCTGAGCATGTACAGCAGGGCAGCCATGCAGTGTTCGTCATGCTTCACTTTCTTCCTCTGGTGTCTTCTTGTGAGGCTTCCAGAAAGGAGATGAATTAAGGGTAATGCGTTAGCTGTGTGTGAGCATTATCATCTGGCTCACGTAGGCTGGCCATCGCGTGACAGAGAGTGGCTGTTCGTCAGCACTGTGGACGACACACTGTGGAAGATGCCTGTTCAAGTCCATTACTAATTATGAGACAAATGCTATTTTTTTGGCCTCCAGCATCTTTCTGTCTTCTCATCCTTATGCTGCTGTGCATCATACCTACAAACTTGGTGATGACAGCGGTTAGAAACAGTTCTCCAGTGTGTGTTTTCTATCAGTGGTCGTGGCCAGGCTTGCATAACTGCCCCTAAACTCGCCTGTGGCAGTGTACGGAGATGGATTTTTAGCTCCGGACTGCTGAATACTTTTACTCAGGTGGTGGACTGATTCTTGCAGACACGTTTCTGAACATGCAGCCAGTTACAATAAGAATGGAAGTGGCAAGTGCCCAGATGGTTAATATTTAAAATACATTATGTGGGTGCGTTAGTAAGTAGAAAGTAACTGCAACAGGCTCATTGTTATTTGCCATAATAATGTAATTGATTGAGGTGTAGCTTGGGGAAAGTCTTCATTCCGCCCGTGTGCTGCCCGGGGCCTTTGCAGGACATGGTGTTGTTCCAGCCTTTGGGTTGGTGAAGTCTGTCTGTTTGAAAAAGGAGGCAGATGTGGAGTTACGGGTCCTGGCAGAAGTGGGAATGGGCTGTCTGGGGCCATTGGTGTGCCTGTGCCTTTCTAAATTCCCACCATGATAGGAGCGAGCACCTCTGGGGACCCAGAGAGGTGGAAATCTGTGTCCTTCGAAAGGTCGCCTCCTGGAAAGCTCGGGGTAAGGTTCAGCCCCAGGCCCTGGCGCATGCACAGTGCTCTGCAGGAACAAGGGGGTGGCGAAGGGAAGCCTGCCAGTTGCCCAGCACAGCTTCTGCTTGAGTGCAGTTACCTGCCGGGGCTGCTTCGAGCACCTGATGCTGCTCTGGAACAGAAGGCTCAGGAGGAATCAGCTTCCCTCGTCTGTGCGTGAAGTCTCCTCTTTGAACGCTTGGCAGGGCTTTGCACTTACATTCTCTTTATGATCGGCCATCCTCTGCTGCGTGAGGAGCCAAGGGTGGGTTTGGGAATCCTGCCCTGGCAGGAGCAGTGGAAGGCAGGTGCTAGCATCAACATTTTTTCTAATGCTTTTGGTGCTCTGAATTGTCGCAGTCTCCCTAAGATGGACAAAATACAGTGCAAACAGTGCTTGTTACAAAACCAGAGATGCACCCGCTGGCTGTACCATCGCATCAGGGCCAGGTCCTGGGGTTTTTACTCATGAGTAGTGCTTTTAACCTCAGCTGAGTTGAGTTTCAAAGCACAATGAGCACAATCAACATCATTTTATGCTGAGAAATAACAGCCTTCAGACAGAAGAGGTTTCACTGCCTGCTCCACACATAGTGAGGTGCAGGGTTTGACCCTTCCAAGATGCAATCCTCCAGGGTCCCCAGTTGCCAGTAGCCCAGTCCACCTTCTCACTGGAAGGATGGGTGGGGCAGGGAACATTCCTGTTGGAGGCCTCTCTGGTGTTGTCCCCCTTGTGCCCGTTGGGAGCCGTGCTGGGCCCCCTCGGTATCTGACGGGATGTCATCTTCCAAGCCTGCGGTGAAACTTGCTTCTGCCTGTGGCTGCCATTGGGTATTGCTTGTCCTTGCTTGTGACTTCTGAGCGGTTGATTCGGAGTGGGTAACGCTCTTCTAAATGCTGTTAATTCTTCTCCTGATCAGGAAATACAGCTTGGCTAGTAATCTGTAACTGGCGCAGTCTTTTATGCTGTCTATTTTAGGGAGCTATTTTTTGATTGTGTTGTTCAAACCAAGCCCGGGATTGGGTAGTGGTAGGTTTGTGCTGCAGCAGCTACACATCAGGCTGAGGTCCCTGACCTTACTGCAGCAGACTGGGGTCTCCAGGCTAATGCTGTGGTTGCTCCAAGCTGCTGAAAGTAGCTGCCCTGTTGTAAGAAAGAGACGTGAAGCCAAAGATGGAGCATGTGAAAGGATCTAAAAGTAATGACTGGTTAAAAAGATCCGTTTTGTTGCTTTCATGAGTTTAATATGGTTTTCTTTTAAGTTTCTCTTCTGAGGGAAATTTTCGAGGTCAGGGAGAAAAAGAATGTCTTTCAAAAATTGCTTGGTTTTGACTGTCAGATCATGCTGGCGTAGCTCTCTACATTGTCTGTTTGCTCAGCCCGGATGTCAGAATAAACTGGCCAGGTCCTGGTTTTTCAGAACCTTTCTGCATCCTTCGCTTTGTTCTTTGCTCGCACTGGCTTGGTGCTGCAGTAGTCAAGTGTCTGTCGCTGCAGTCGGAAGGACGCAGGAGAGCGCTTAGGTTGAGAGAGCTCGTTCCTGTTCATTAAAAGGAAGTTAACATGGAAGTATGCAGTCCAGGACGCTCCACAGTGATGCCTCTGTGCCTGATCTGAGCAGTTGGTTCCCTTGTTCTTGGCCTGGCTGGAGTCTGGGTGCAGGTGGCCTCCTGGGAACGTGCTTTGCAGGGTCCCATACAGCAGCGCTGGGTGAAGGTCACTCGCAGGCTGCAGCTGGGCTCTGCCTTCTCACAGAGCTGGTCTGCTCAGCTCCCGTGAACGTCAGCCTGAGCTTTTCTTCCCAAAAGGATGTCCACCTGGACGGGTTGTGCTGCAGGGACATCGGTCAGGCTTGAATATCCCACGCAAAACAATTAAAAATTCTCTCTGAACCAAATTAACACGATTTGGGCCTGAATGTTATTTGGCTATTTGAAATTGCAGAGAGGTCTTAAGCCTTGGTTGGGCTCGTTTGTGGTCCTGCCTGACATTTTGAAAGGAAGCCGACATCCTTGCAGGAGCCAGAGGATCCCACGTGTTGCGGCACAGGGTGCATCACTTGTGACAGTGGCGTGTGGTGGTTCTGTGCCTTCAGGAGGAGAGGGCTTGCAGACCAAGCCAGGCGAAAGAGGCTTTTCCCAGTACTGTACTGCTTCCCTGCGCTGGCATTCCCGCCTGTTCACCCAGAAAGCCTTCCCTGCTGCTAGGGAAGAGCTGTGCTCTTAGGGGACAACCCGGAGCCGTTCGTGGAGCTGGCCAAAGGAGGAAGTCACGAGAGCTCCCGTGAACATCCGTTTCATTGTTAATTTGTTTGTAGAGGTGTCTCTGTGCATCCTGTTCTCAGACCACAGGTCCTTTGGTTTCTACCTGGTGTTTGGTCATGTAACTGTGCCATGTTGTCTGTAAAACCTCTGAACTACTGCTGAAGGCAGGGAGAAATCTGAGCTAACAATCTGAGCCAGACAAAACCAAAACACTGACGTGTTTGTGTTGTCAGTCCCTCTGCAGCTTGTTCCTACAGCAGCGGTAGATCCAGCAGCACAGCATAGGGCTCATGGTTATTTTCAGCATAACGATATCTCGACAGCTTTTTTCAGAGGTGAAGTAGTTTAAAGATAACAGAACCAGGGTCATCTGTGGAATATAGTAACACACACTGCAATCTGTTCTCATTTACCTTTTATTTATTTGCTGATAATCTCTCTGATCCCTTCCATCTCTGCCTTTGTTTGTGTTTTCCGCCCTGCCTGGGGGATTAGTGTGGGAGGAGGAGTGTTCCAGGGCTTCTTGTTGTTTGCATTTGAAGTTCAGATCAGGTTTGCTAACTTCATAAACCCTGGAGAGCTTAGATTTCTTCTAAATACATTCCCATCTTCTGTTTTACTGCTGGACTTTGTGAAAATACTGAAAAGCAAAATGTGTTGCAAACTGTAAGAGAATAAGCCAAATAGAAGCTTCTGGTTTGCTGGTTTTGGGGAGGCATGTTGCCCCAAACTAGTAATAAAACCTTCTAGTAAAATTAAGGCATTCTTAACTTTATTTTCTCCTGGTTTATCTGCTTGGTTGCATGGCAGTCGCTCTTTGTTTTCATAGGTTATTTCACAGTCATTTTGGGGATTGTCCCAGTATCTCGCCCACTGCCAGTGGTCTGTGGACTACTTGAGCTTGTGTCGAGTATCTTTGGTGGTGAGAAGCTGGTTTGTTGGGGGAGATCTGTGCTTCCTCTTCAGAGCGAGACCCAGAAGAGCGAAGAAGCCAAGTTCCTGTTGATGCGGTGTAGGTAAACCTCGGCCTGACAGGTGCATGGTACTGAGTAGGTGGATAAACCACAGAGCCTCCGTGGGAGGACGTTAGCTTTGGTGAAGATACGGAGTGAAGATGGGGAAAGCTGGGGCTCACTTAGGAAGTTATACCCCGCATTGGTGAAGACTTGGGTACGTGTTTGCACCTAATGCTGCTGACCCCACTTGTGCCTGTCCTGTGCCCCTGCTGCAGGTATGACCTGGCGGGGCCTGCTTAAACCCTGACAAGCAGCAACGCGAAGGAGTATTGATAGTGAAGAGGGAGACCAGTAACACTGCACTGCGAAAGTAGCTCCAGAAAAAGGGCACGTAGTTGCCACAGGGAGAGATGTTTACCTGAAATTCTCTCTGCTCCAGGGAGATACTGCAGAGGATACTCTCAAATGGTGGTTGTGAGGCCACAAACTGAAGTAGAAACATTTCAAACTCCAACAAAACAAGATGCAGAAATGTTTTCGGGCTGGGAGGAGGGATGTGTCTGGCTCTGGTGGAAATGAGGGGTGTGCAGCAGCGTTCTGTTGTGGAGTGATGCTGCTGGTTCCAGCGATCCCAGTGTGTCTCAAGGAGCAGTGGATGTGCTGCTCTCCCCCACCGGTCAGGATGGCTGGTGGCTGGCAACGCTTTCGTGAGGATGATTTAGGGCTGGGTGCTGGGGACGCTCCTGATTTTGCAAAGGCTGCCAAGTTTCATTTCCTGCTACCCTTCTGTGGGCAGCAGACCTCTTTCAGCAAAACAAGGGCCATCCTTATCAAGTTACAGCCTTGAAGCCTGTCCTAAGGCGAACACTTAATGGGGACGGGAGGGTGGGAGTGGCTCCGTGTTCCCCTCCACTGAAATCCCGTGAATGTGAAGAGTGCTTTGAGTGTCCAGGTGAATGCAGAGTGTGACATACAAGCAAATATATCAGTTTTCTTTATAAAAACATGCCTCTCAGGATGATGTGACTTCTTAAACTGTCAATTCATTTTGTGGCCTTAAAACACTCTTTGCAGGATGAACTTACTGCAGTGAACGTCAAGCAAGGCTTCAGTAATCAACCTGCCTTCTCTGGAGATGAGCACGGATCTGCTAGAAATATTGTCATCAATGCCTCAAAGGTAGGCCAGGGCCTCTCCCTCTGGGTACGCTCACCGGCACCACGCGGGCAGTGGTTGCACCTGGTTCTGGACTGCGGTGCTTTCTAGTCAGAAGTCCTTGCATGAAAATTGGTTGCAGAACTAATGTGAGAACATTGAGCTGTGTTCTGCTGCCTCCTGTTATTGGTCTTCAGAGGAACACACGGATACCGAGAGCAGGAGGTAGCTGACACACTTTGTTGTAGAAGAGATGAGAATTTTTGCTCCTGTTCTTTCACTTGCTTCATTTACGAGCGTAGTAGTGACTCCCCCCCTGGAAGTCCGAGCTTTTACGCTACTTTAGCTTGACTTGGTCTAGTGCGTGTTTCATTGGGCTGTTTTCTGGTCACTGTGGTCCAGGTCATTTGGAAATACATTGTTGGATTGTTTAGTGAAATTTAGCTTAGCTCTCATGTAGGTTTTTTTTGAGAGTCAAGTGTGAGGTCCAAAACAGCAATGAAAATTCACTGAAATACCAGTTTCTGTCCTCCAAATTGAAAATCATAGCTGTTAGGAAAGAAATCCTGTATTTCTTTGAGGGATCTGTCCAGTTTCATACTTGGGTTTCTTTTTTTTTCTCTTGGGAAAGCAGGAAGAAACTGTTTTGAAGGAGAATGTTATACAAATGTTTTAAGACAAAGTAATTTTCTGTGATTTGACTTCTAAAATCTGTAACTTTTTACAGCTTATTGGGAAATGTGAGATTACTGATACAGAGATGCTCTTTTATTTGAGCAGAAGAGGAGTGACAAGTAAATGACACGGTTGCAGTTGTTGAAATGTTAAAAGTTTTCATGTTAGATTCTTCTGATTTTGTTTTCTAGAATTGTTACCTGCAGGCACATTCTGTCCTATATTTTAATTATTTGTGTTTTGACTGTTGAAGGTAACTGTTTGAAAAATGCAACAGAAATTCGTGAGGAGGTGCTTACAGTTATTTGAAATTACCAAAATAAGTTCAGTATCTTCAAAAAGCTTTTCACGTATTTTAAAATCACCCATCTAGGAATATCATTATTAGAAAATCAAATATTTTATTCCTACTGACAGGCCTAAAAAAATCAATCTCCGATATAGTAATTTTGTGAAGTAAATAAGCTTAAATCAGAAATAAAACCTCTGTTCTAATTTGTTTTCTGCTGTTTTGGGATTGAAGCAAATCTTGCCAAGCTTTTTGTTCTGCAGGTATGGGGTAGTAGCGGCGATGTTCTGAGCAGGAATCAGAACTCTTCCGAGCTTCCCCAATCCTGAGCAGTGTTGCCTGCTGTAACTGAGACACTCTTAGAGTATGCTGAATCGGGGCCTGGAGCTGAGCCGCTGCTCTGCCAGAGGGATGTGCCTCTGGCATCCACAGGGACCTGGTGTCGGTGGCATTGCTGGGGTCTCGGAGGCCTGGTCGCCGTGGCTTGGTTTTGCTGACCCACAGTTTCCACAGAGGTGAGGCAGAAGTGTGGCACGGGTGCTTAGCATCACAAATCTGCATTTCCTCGCTGCAGGGAACTGAAGCGTAATCTTATTAAGTGATAGCCTGGGCTGGAGCGAAGACCGCATCTGGTCGAGTGGAAATCCCTTGTGCCTTTATGTAGCATAGACGCTTACTGACTGGGTTGTCATCTGTGTCTTGCTTTTGCTTTTTTCCCCACCAGATTGGCGCTTACTTCAGCAGCATACTAGCGGAAAAGCTAAAGCTGAACACTTTCCAGGACACAGGAAAGAAGAAACCACAAGTAAATGCCAAAGACAACTACTGGCTGGTTACTGCTCGGTCTCAGAGTGCCATTCACAACTGGTTCACAGACTTAGCAGGAAGCAAACCACTGACTCTTTTAGCAAAAAAGGTATCCAAATACTCCTTCCTCTGCTTCTTGGGTGTTGGATTGAGTGGTGCTGGGGGCTGTTGCTGCTGTGTAGCATGTTCCCTCTGCCAGGAGGGTACCTGGGCAAAGGGGACCTTCTGCCTTAGCTGGTAAGAGGTTCCTTTGAATGACTATCTCAGCTCAGGCGTGTGTATCTTCCTGAGAGCCTGATTCATCGCCTGTGTGCTTCACTTCAAGGGTCTCCTTCTTAAGCAAAGGGGTGGTTTACAGAAATTCATGTCTGGCTAGGAGATAATCGGCTGGGAAGCTGATGCATTCTTAAAAGAACCTGCCTGCTAACCCCAACCCCTCTGCAGGCTCTTCATGTTTAAATTTGTATTTGTGTTACAGTCTTTGTTAAACGGTCTGATTAGTTGCATTCTTGTTTAAGTTTTCAATTAAGGAGAAGAATTCTTGCTGCTTTGTAGCAGTCTTTGTGTAACTGGAACAGGCAATTCCGAGCTGTCTCTTTGGATACTGTGTGCTGTGAAGACCAGCAGTACAAGATAAATTTGAAGTGGTCGTTAAAACTGGTCCGTAGTGTCATCTAGAAGACAGTAACAAAGGTGCTGTTGTTCCTGCCTTTCTCTTCTGAAGCACTGTGTACAAGCAGCTAATCTTACAGTGGCTGAGAGTATAAAGTAAACTGAAATAGGGAACCCTTATTCCAAGACTATTGAGCATAAATGGATCAAAACAACAGAAGGGACAAGTTTCACCAGTTTTTGGCTTGTTGCTGTACAGTTGGTGAAGAACAGATGCTGCTTCGCCACCAGAAAGACAAGATCTTTGCTATGGCAAACGTGCTGCCACCTTAAGTTTCCCAGAGGTTAACTGTGTGACTGGAAGCACTGGAGAGGTTTCTGTCATTATTTTAGTTTATTTTTTTAAATATAATGAGCCAGCTGATAAACAGTAAATAAGCATGTTAGGAACATGAAACTGATTCTGTGGAGTCCCCGGGCTGACCACTGAAGAGCATAGCGGGGAGGTCAGTGCTTCGATGGCTGTGCTCTCCGGCACTGCTGCACCTCTGCTCTCCAGGCAGTCTGTCAGAAAGGCTGGGAGGAAGGCTCCTCAGGGAGGAAGAAGGATTTCTTGGTAGGGGATAGTAAATGCAGCATTTGTGCCTCCACTCCTTCTGTCTCCAGTGGGTATGAAATGTCTTGGTTTCATGTATGTAGCTTTAAAAATGCGTTTAAAAATTATCCCCCCTCTATGCAGAAAGGTGTAAGAGTTGCCGTGACCAAATAGCGTGACTCTTTACCTGGAAGCCTTGTGGGACCAGCCCCATTGCGTACCTGGCCAGTGCAGCAGCGTGAGCTGGCCAGGCTGGTTTCCCTGGTGCATTCTGGTTATTATGGACTCCTCTGAACCAGGGGCACCCGGAAACCGGTGTTGTCTGTGGAACTGAACCCTCACCTGAAACCTTGATAGTTCTCCATTTCCAGAGGTTCTGTGGATCAGCTTGCAGGGCTGGTTCTACCCTTTGGATGCCTTTGGCTGAGTTGAGAGGTTCGCTGGTGGCCCTTTCAACATCTGTGGGCAGGGAAGGATGCTCCCAGTGACACCGTGGGGAACCATGGAGCAGTGCCTCTCTTTTGTCAAGTCTCCTAGTTCCCATGTGTCTAGACAATGGGCGTTGCCAGCATAGCGGATTCCCAGGTTGGGGAAGAGCAGGTAGTACCGGGTTGAGCTGGGGAGGCCTGGGCTGACCCACGGGTGCTAGCTGCCATTTGGACTGCGTGCTGTAACTTGCTCCCTCTTTTGTTTCAGGTTCCTATTCTCAGTAAAAAAGAAGATGTTTTTACTTACTTAGCAAAATATTCTGTGCCGCTGCTGCGAGCGGCGTGGCTGATCAAAATGACATGTGCCTACTATGCTGCTATTTCTGAAGCTAAAATCAAGAAACGCCAGGCCACCGACCCCAATATTGGTAAATGAACGCCTCTAACGTCTAAATGCATGATGACAGCTGAAGGGGCCAGCTCCTCTTGTTCCTGTCTTTGGTGTTACTAGGCCTCCAGAGAGGAATCTTTGTAGTGGGAAGGGGAATAACAATTCTTTAAAGCAGTTTCGCTTAGAAATGTGTGTGAGTACAAAGAGCCTTGCAGCACAAATACTGCCCTGTTGGCTGCTGCTCCTCCCAGCTGATTCCTCCCTGAATCTCCAGGCACAGCATCGGAGGCGTTGCCTGTGCTGCATCTCCAGCGCGGATGCCGGTCTCTGGGGTTTGGCAGGAGTGCAAAGGCTGTGTGAAGATAAATGTTACCGGGAATGGACAGAACTGCTAATTCAGACAGCCTGGAACGAACTGTGAATTCCTGAGCCCGTTTATTGGAACACAGTGTTTTTAGTACCAACCTTAAATGACACTGTCCGGCACCAAGCCAGCGGGCCAAGGAGTGAGCACCTTTAAGGTGTTCAAAGGTAGTTTTATTATCGAAGTTGTAGCTTTACTCTGACAATTTACATACGCTACCTACAGCTCTTCAGCTGTCTGGAGTGAACATTCTCCTTCTTTGTCCTCAAAATAACCGTGGTCAGAACGGACCACTTCATTGTGGTTCAGCGGCATCTCTGGACTGCTGTGAGAAATGGCCACCAGGCAGCAAGAGCAGGCTGACTGCCCTCCTAACCTGCTGTGAGTTGCTCTGCTAATGACAAGGGAGCATCTGTGACCCTGCTGGGGGACTGAAAGGTTGATGCTGTGCACCAAGGCTGGGGCTGTTCCCTTGCTTGGGACGTGGACTCATTAGGGTGTAGTTAAAATAAACACCCTCTTTCTTGGTTGTCTGGGAGTGGGGGAGATGGAGGAGTCAGGAAGAGGTGAGGGAAGCTGAAGTTGGCCGCTCTGATGCGATAAATCGATCTAGACCTGGTTTGCCCTGGCTGGCAGTAGCAGCTGTGTAAAGTAAAAGGAGTTTATGCCTCTGGGGAAAGTGGAAGGTGCTGGTGTGCGTTGCGGGGAGGCAGGTACTCCTGCTCTGGCCCTGTTTCAAACTGGTGCTGTGGTGGCACCCACTTCGCAGCGAGGGTCGAGGAGGCCAGTGAGAACGTCTGTGGGCTGAGGTGCCCATGGTGCTTATCAGCCAGGATTCCGAGGCAGGTTCCTCTGCGCAAATTCCCTGTGGTGCAAAGGTGGTTGAGAGCTTTTTGGGAAGTAGCTTGCTGCGTGTTACTGAGCATCCTTTGACAGTTCCCAAAACGTTTTATATCAGTGCCTCAGGTAACAGAAAGGCAGTTGCATTGTTTCTAGCTCAGTGGCACAGAGATATTGGTGATTGCTTTGAGACAATTATTCTTTCACGCTGTCACATGAAATAAGTTTGAAGTAGTAGGTTTGGAATTGTTTTTCTGAAAGCAAGCGAATGTTTGAAGTAAATGTAGTCCAACTGGTCTATGAAAACACTAAAACACTCGGGCTTCATACAGAATTTCCAGTGGATGTGGGTAGGAAAGCACTCAGGAGACAGTCTGTGTGTGCTGACAGAGCTGCCATTGCAAACGCAGAGGGGAAAAAGACTGAACACGCTGTCTGAAGTCTGAGGTGGGTAGTAAACAGCGAAAATAGTTGTGTTTGAGTGGTGGTTCCTGTAACTCTGACAGTAAACAGGCTTAGGTTGTCAAAGCAACTGCGTTATGTATTCACAGAAGAGTGTGCGCTTTCTGAAATGTGCTGCGTGCTGATTAAGTACAGCTCTGTCAGGGGTTCGTCTTTCAGATACGAGCAAATATCCTCGGTGGTTCCCGTCGCTGTTAGAATGCCTTCCGTACAGTCCCCTTTCCCCCAAGCTTTGTGTGCATGACCAAGCAGGTTTACTTCTGTACGCTCGTTTCTCTGAGTTACACTACGTACAGATTCACTGCTGAAGCAGGGCCAAAAGCTGATGATCTTCAGTAGGTTTGTGTATTTGCTGAACAGCCCTTACTGCCCCATCTAGGGCAGATTATCAGTCTCCCTTGCAGACCTCTGTGCTGTGCTGGTCACTCTGACCTAAGAAACTGCTCCTGAGCTTTTGCAGTCTCAGAGTACCGGTGTGGAGTTGTCCGTTCTAGAGTGGCTGGAGAAAGAACAGGTTGATGTCCCACTGCTTGTGCAAGGTCTTGTTGGGTTTTATGTTGGCTGTATTTGGAGGGGGAAGGGAGGGATGAAGGGATAAAGGTCCAGCTGGAAGGAAGTGATGAAGTGTGTTTGTATTCTCTGTTTCAAGGCTGTTTTGTGGCTAAATGCTGAAATCTGACGGCAGAGACAGGTGCTTCCCTAAAGGGGTCCCCTGTGTTGGTGCTGTTTGTGTCACACCGAGCTGGCAGGCTGCTTGCCCTCTTGTGACAGGCTCTGTGCTTTGAGACAGATGCACAGGGGAGCGCGCGAGAAGCCCGATAACGCGCTGTAGCTGCTGCGTTATCCAGCAGGGGGTTCGGGTCTTGGAGGACTGCTTGTGATGACAAAGGCAATCTAAGTTTGCTTCAGTTCTCGCTGCGAAAGAAACTTTTTAACACCTGAAGTGTTCTGATTGTCAACTCATTTTGCAGAATGGACTCAAATTATAACCAAATACCTTCGAGAGCAGCTGGCAAAGGTTGCGGAGTTTTATCATGTGACTTCCAGCCAAGGCAGCAGCTCTGTAGTGATGCCTCAAGAGATGGAACAAGCCCTGAAGCAGTGGGAATATAATGAAAAATTGTCCTTTTATATGTTTCAGGTAATACTTTAAGAAGTGCATGGATTTTTTTTTTTTGAGGTTACCATACTTGGAAAGTTCATTTTTAGAAATTAATGGTAGCTTTTGTCATAAGACTCGAATAAATTGTAAATGCTAATTCATTGTATAGATATGCCAGCTGAAAACGCTTTGATTTGATTGGCGTGCTTGATTGCGATAGCAGCAGTGTGCTCAGTTATTCTCTTGTCTAAATTATCCTGTCTTTTAGGGGTGTTTTTAATGATTGTGGATCAGGCTGCGGCCACTGCAGCACATGAAGCCGTGGGGGTTGGAGTGGTGGCCTGGTCGTTCCACCCGGTTCCAGCCCAGAGTCACTCTGGCTGTTTCTGCCCAAGGGCAGAAGTAGCAGAAGGGTTGCTGGGAGGGAGTCTGTCTGTTTGTCTGTAGGACGTCAGGCAGGCTGCTGGGTTTGTGCTGCAGACATTACTGGTGCTGCATGCAATCGCTTTCCCATCCACATGGCCGCCCTGGCGGTGGCTGGTTCTGCCTGTGCAGTGGGGTCCTGGTAGCTCTGTGCTGACACAGGTAACGAGAGCTGAACCAGAAATAAGACCTGGAATCACACACCTGCTTTTTTAGTGCTCCCAGTTAATACGTGATGTGTTATTTTATATCCTTCAAGGAAGGAATGCTTGAGAGACATGAGTATTTGACGTGGATACTGGACGTTTTGGAAAAAATCAGACCCACTGATGATGATCTTCTTAAGCTGTTGTTACCGCTAGTGCTGCAGGTACATGCATGTTTTAAAGCCAAGATTAGTATAAGCATGACTTGTACATGTTAAATGATTTTAATACTTGTGGTGGTAAAATTTAGGTGAACGTTTTTACTTAAGACAGTTAGGGAATTATATAGCACGGTGCTTGTTTGGAATTTATAAACACCTTTAAAATGTTTGTGCTTTATAATCCTTAACTTGAAGTGGTAGAAGGATTGTTCCTGGAACTGGTCCTAGAGGGCAGATGAGATAAAGGACAGAAATAAAGATTTGCATTTGAGCTGCTCTTTTCCTCTTTAACTTCTGGACTCCAGAATATTGGAGGTAATCCCTCCTAGTTGGTGCCTGTTCAGTGTTAGATTGTTATAGAGGATGAAAACATGGAGAAGACTGTGTAGTAAACTCTGTGGTTTTTTTTAAATTTCAGTACTCGGAAGAGTTTGTTCAGTCAGCTTACCTATCCCGTCGCCTTGCTTATTTTTGTGCCAGACGCCTCTCTCTATTGCTAAGCGATGGTCCTAACCTTGTAGCTGCACACTCTCCTCATGTGATCATGGGACCCAGTAACCCTCCTCTGGCAGCCTCGAGCCCAACGGCCCCCAGTTCCGTGGTGAGCCCGGTTCAGCTGGCCTGCTCAGATTTCCTCTCCTGTCCTCAGCACCGTCCACTGGTGTATGGACTCAGTTGTATGCTGCAGGTAGGCCAGTGCTCTGTTGTGCTTTGTTTCCAAGGCTATAACCGTGCAGTTTGTTGGAAAACAGTGGGTTTTGGGTGTGACGAGGTATGCTAGCTGTGGTTTGAAATGTGCCTGTGCCCACTAAAGAGTGAGGACTGAGTGGATCTGGGGGAAGCAGGAGGGCAGATTCTCCACGCTGGCCAAGGTGCCATGGTGGAAGCCCCTGCAGGAGCTTGTGCTGTCTGTGTGTCTGTCAGCATCTCTGCTGCGGGAAGGGATAGCCCCGCTGCCAGGGATGGCCAGGCCTTCCTCTGCGATGGGGTGTTTCTGGTTGCAGTACTGCTCTGCCCATCTTGTCACTTCGGTTCTGCCAGATCCCAGCTGTCTGCTGAGTGCGGTTGGACAGAAGACTGCGCCATGCCAACTCCTGCAAGCTCTAGCCTTTGAGGACTTCCTTCCTTCCAGCTTGTCACTGATGCCTGGTGCTGCTGCAGGCTGCTTTGCTTTGGTTTTGTCAGAATTATGAGTGGTTTATTTTGCCTTATCAGCTTGCACAGTTGTGGAACAGAAGAGACCATTCACTTGAACTTGTTGCTCAGCAATAGCAGAATTGTCAAGAGAGTAATTATTTTCTAAGAAAGGACTTGTATGATGAACTGAGGTTGTTTGCCTTCCTGAGTACTGACCTGGTGAAACTTCCTCCCACCCTCCTGCTGTTGTCTGCCTGGTTGTCTCTTCTCTGGGGGTTGCACAGAGATGTCCTGGTGGAGTGCCAGGAGTACGCTGATGCTTGTGGGATCACAAAATCAAAGAACAGGTGAGGTTGGCCAGGACCTCTGAAGATGATGATGATGTCCTCAGGCAGGCTCGGCTAGGGCAGGTTCCCCAGGACCATGTCTGGCTGGATTGTTAACATCTCCACCACCTCTCTGGGCAGCCTGTTGCAGTGCTGGACCACCCTGCAGTAAAATAGCACAGGGAGCACATCTTGTGCAGTTCCCTGTCCTCCAAGGGCTGCTGCTTTCCCACAGCCCGCACCGTGCGGAAAGTCCGGAGCCCCAGGGCAGGCTCGGTCAGTGCTATCTGAGGAATGAAAGTGGGAGAGTATCCACATCCCTCTCCCTGCTCAGGCTGTGGGAGTCAGGAGGTTGGATCCCATCTGGTTCTCAGTGTGCTGTCACTGTCTTCTGCTTGAACATGGGTCTCTGCTGGGAACATCAGCATTTGTCTCTGCCCTGGGGTATGCTTGTGTACTCTGGCAGCTTTACGGCTTTCCTGCACTAGCAGCACAGCAGGTCATCGTTCTGGTCCTCCAGTGCTGTTTGGGTTTGTGTGTGTGTGTTTTCTTTGCTTTTTTCCACCCTTTTTCCTTGCGTTACCAGGCAGGTCCAGAGGACTGCCTGGGTGCAGACTAGCTCTCTGTCTTTTCAGAGGAGCGTTTCTCTAGGTGCTGCTGTTCTTACTAAGGTGCTGCTTTGTAGTGCAGATCTGGGCTGCGGGAGCTTCCCAAGGAGTAATCCAGCAGTCTCAAAAGTAAATATCTATAAATATAAAATCTAATAAATATAAGTATCTATAAATATAAAATATCTATTCCATCATTTTAGGTGATGTTTAAGGTCTGACCCTAAAACACCAAAGCGTTCTGCTGTTGCTCTGTACAATACCAAGCGCTAGTTTCTAGAACCCATTCATGCTTCACAGGAAGGGTCTGACTGAAGTTAACCTTTGGAGATGGTCTCTGATGGCATTACGAGTGTGGTACAAATGGGAATTGAACATTTATGTATTTTTTTGATAATGAAGAAGGAAAATAATACAGTAGTCGAACATCCTCAAGTGGATGTTTCAAAGTACTTGTGCCTAGGCCTGTCTTTTTGTTTCCTTCACTGTAGTAGTAAGACCCAAAGTGATTCATGGACCCTCTTACTGTTGGTATTGTCTATCCCATGTGTTTAGAAAAAGAAATCACTTCTGTTTTGTACTATTGTTTGCAGACTGTAACTCTTTGTTGCCCAAGTGCCTTGGTGTGGAATTATTCCACAAATGAAAATAAGGGTGTTAATCCAGGCTCACCTCTGGATTTACTTCAAGTTGCTCCATCTAGTTTACCTATGCCGGGTGGAAATTCAACATTTAATCAGCAGGTAAGATTTTGTTGGTGTCAGACTGTTCAGATCTGCTTTGTATCTCAAACAGTGGTTTGTGATTGTTAGGACTACAGCCAAGTTTAGACACCTAACTGTAGGTCGAGTTTCAGGACTAGTGCTGTGCTTGTTTGTGATGACCTTGCTTTGTACTTCATTCACGTTCTGATTTTGTGAAAATACCGGAAGTTTTATTTACGTTCAGAAGTTTTCCATTATTAAACTGAAATTACTCTAAAATGTAAAACGGCAAATTGGAGGAAGCTTGGCATACGGTGTTGTGACATGCTGCAGGATAACTTCTGCTGGGTTGAATGTAAGGAGGAGGTGTTTTACTGTCCAGGATGAATGTCCAGGACCATTTGATCAGAATACGCTTCGGTTTGTTGTTCCCAAACGTAGGGGCTGTTGTGGAACACCATGGGGTACCTCAGCACCAGCTGATTAGCAACTACTTCTTTTTGTAGGTCCGGGCAAAGATTTATGAAGTAGAACAGCAGATAAAACAGAGAGGCCGTGCTGTGGAGGTGCGGTGGTCTTTCGACAAGTGCCAAGAATCGACTGTCACGAGCTTGAAATAAAAATTGAGACTTCCCAGCACCAGCTGATTAGCAACTACTTCTTTTTGTAGGTCCGGGCAAAGATTTATGAAGTAGAACAGCAGATAAAACAGAGAGGCCGTGCTGTGGAGGTGCGGTGGTCTTTCGACAAGTGCCAAGAATCGACTGCAGGTAGGACAGCTTGGGCTAAAACGGACGTCAGGAGCTTTAGGGTTTACATTTACTGGGGTGTAATCGTCTTGCACCACGATTAGCTCTGGTGACAGGTTTGGCAGATGGATGTAGTGAAGTGTCTTCCTGTGCAAAGCTTTCTGTCCCTTCTCTCTAACTCCCTAGGGGTGACCATCAGCCGTGTCCTGCACACCTTGGAAGTGTTGGATCGGCATTGTTTTGACAGATCAGATTCCAGCAATTCAATGGAGACGCTTTATCATAAGATTTTCTGGGCAAATCAGAATAAAGATAACCAAGAGGTAATGGCTACGTTCTCTCACTTCATAGTCTGTAGACAATGGATTTTATCTTTACTGCGTGTATGTGTGTTCTGGATTATTGCTTGATAACAACTTTTACGTCTTTTGTAGAAAGTAGTAAATTAATTAGTTATTAAGTATGGTAAAATATTCAAAAACTGCACACTCCCATGTTTTTTGATATTTTTACCCAGCTCCTAGAAACATTTTCAGAAATCATGAAAAACTTTATCAGAAATCTTTAACCTTTTACTCTTTTTTTTTTTTTTTTTTTTTCTGAGAGAGACTGAAAGCAGGCAGCTGTGCTCAGGATGCACGTGTGACTTGTACAGTGTTTCTCAGCAGATTTGGCCGAGTAGGAGGATTTGAAATCTAGAAATCTCTGACACGGCATAAAGCAGTAAATTCAGTTTCATTTGAGGTGGTATTGCAGAGAAAGCTACTCGCCTTTTTTATAGCCACAGGTATTTTCCACCTAACACTTCCTTGACTCAGAGCATCTCCTGTGCGCAGCTCCAGAGTGGTTAGCACTGTGATGGGTATGGTGGAGGTGTCCTTGAGTAAATAAATCCAGTAAACAGTTTGTGTTGCTACTGTGTGCTTTGACATTAGAGTAAAACTGTCTTGCACTCACCCAGATTTGGGACACCTTCGATTCCTCTCCCACGCCCTTTTATAGAGGGAGTCCTCAGAAGGGTGACCTAGAGGATGCAGTAGTGGCTCTTTCATGGTGTCTGTGAGAACTCTTCTTCCAGTTCACCTGTCACCTTCCTGCGGCCTAAACCCGCCCAGCGCTCACGTCCCTCCTGGTCTGCCTGTGTTGTATTGCCTGCTGTAGTCTCTCACAGGTACAACTAGGAAGGGAATTGGGAAAGGATTTTTGTTTTTCCTCTTGAGTTTGTTTTGGTTTAGAGTGATTGGCAAGAGTTTTTAACTGGCCAGTCTCCTGTGTAGAAAAATACAATTTGGTTGAGTATTGCTTGAAATGCTCCTTGGCGGTGGGAGGGACACCTGGTAAACGAAACATCACGCCAGTGCTGCCTAGCAAGTACGCTGCAGTGAAGGGATGGAAGGACAGAGCGCTGGACTTCTAAGGACTGATACTGAATTTCTTGAATGTAGAACCCCGAAATGTCTTGGATGCTTGTGCACGTGGATTGCCTTTAAAGTTTAATTCTCCCAACTTGTATTTAGATCTTGCTTCTCATGTTGTCTTTGAAGTCCAGCTGAATTCTTATGATGCCAAGAGATGTTTTTCATTCTAGAGTCAAAAAGTCCTGTTTCGAACTTGGTTCTCATGAGCAGGGCTTGTTACAAATGCAGAGTTAATGTTTCTGAGATGGCTTTGCTGGAAGTGAAACAAACAAACGGAAGAAAACCCCAGCAGGCTGTGCCTGTGGGAAAGGAGCTCTGGGGCTGATGCTTTCTCACTTGGTAAGCTGCGATTTGGCCACGTGAGGGACCTGAATCTGGGTGTGTGGGGAGGCATGACGGGTAAGAGAGATAAGATGAGCAAAATGAAATGGCTTGAAATACCTGCCCGATCAATCTATTTCCACAAGCACTGAGAGAACAAGAGCATGGTCTGAGCATTCTCATAATGTTTTTAATGATGCAGTTAGCACTGGTTCAGTTGCTCACATTGCTTAGTTATCTGAAACTCATTTGTGTGAGCATTTTCATTTCAACCCTTTATCATTTCAGTAAATCCATGTTAGATTCCTGCTTATCTGGGTGACTTGAGGCAGTTAAAGTACAAAATCTGTGGAAGGGAAAAACTTACTCTGTGCCTTAAATAGCTGATGAGGTCGTGATAAAGAGCACACAGCCTGTGTTTTCTGTTTGTTAGACACCCTCAAAGCAGCGGTTAGTGTTTTGTGGATCACGACCTGATAATTTAGAGCAAGTATGCCAGTCATACTCCAATGAAAATGTTTGTCCCACCCATGGTTATTGCTGTGGGGAGTGTGTGGAGCTCACCTTCCTGCCACCCTGCAACGGCTTTGTCCCTCTGCGGCTGCAGCCAGAGGCTTTTCTTCATGTTCCCTATGTCAGTCTGTGCTGCTAAGTCAGGGCGTGAGTTGACTTAATCCCCCCGAACTTCTGAGGACAGCTTTTCCCTGGACAGTCATACACCTGGAGAGCCCCTTTGTTTCAGGTGGGCGTATGTGTTTGGCAATGGGATGAGCTGTCCTGACTGTTCCTGTGAGCAGAGCTGATTTCTGTGGATTTGGGGTTCTGAGCCAGGTGTTTGTGGATGGCACAGGCCCGTGTTTTTCCTACGAAAATCTGATAGTACTCTTGCTCCTGGCTCTTGTCTTCTTGCCTGTTCTCCTTAGAGAGGTGAGTTGTATGTTGCTGTATTGTACCCCTTTGTCGTCTCTTTTAATAAAAATACGGCTTCTGAGTTGGAGTTTCTGGAGTTTTATGTTAAAAGTGTTAATGTTTTATGTTAAAGTGTTAATTTTGTTTCGCTGGGGGGTTAATTTGAAAATGCTAACTGGAGTTGTTAGCAGCCCTGGCTGCTTTACGGAGGAGTTTGGTTTGCTGAGAGGGGTTTGGGGTTTTCTTTTGCTTTGTGATCTGAGCACCGGGCGTTATGTCCTGCTCTTCCTGTCTCACCACAAAAAGATAACTGCTGCGGTCCTGGCGCCTTAGCAGTGGCCTCAGCTAGCGTGAAGTCACGCTAGTTCCTTAGTAGCAAATTTTAATTAAATAATAAAAGCAAGGAGTAGTGGGAAAAGGGGTCAGCGCTGTGGAAGCAGAGGTTTAATAGTACTTTTGGCGTTCTATCTCCAAACCTATCAGGAGCAGTAACATTTAATACTTTTGTTTTAATATTTTTCTGTGTTACTCACTGTGGTGCTTTTTTAAAAATAAAACCAATAAAACTCTTCTTCTCTTTGCCCTCCTTTTGCTGCAGTTATGAATTGGTGGGAACGAGGTTTTCTCTGCAGGGGTCTGACTGGTGGCTTTCGGAAGTTTACAAGTGTTTTGGGTCATGGCTAAATGCCAAATGCCAGTGAGTTGTTTAAATCTTGCTTCAAAGTTTCTACCTACTGCAGATAATCTCTCCCATCTGATGCCACCTTGAAGTGGTTTTCTTTCCTTAGGACTTGTGGAAGGCTTGGGAATCTTGAGGGTCTCGTCATTGGGGAGCTTTTCCCGGCCCGAGGGAGTTGCAGTTCCTACCCCACACCTGCTCTCTGCTCCAGCACCTTTTGTTTTGCCTTCCCTACAAACTGTGGTCATTAACTAATGTGGGAACTGACCTTTTTGTTTTCCTGCCCCTGAAGTTTTAAGGGTACGACCTTAGGGTTGCTCTTTGAGGCAGTAGTTTGAGCCCCTCTGAAACACGGTCTGTGCTTGTCCAGGCTGGACCATCTACAGATGCGAGATCCCAAATTAGACAAATCCAGAACCTGATTATTCTGAGAGGTGTTAATTGCATTCTCAGCTCGTTTAAGTAAACGTGATGTGGGAAGGCAGGAAACCATGAGGTACAGCACTGGGAGAAAGGAAGTCGTGCCGCGGAGCAGGGAGCCGGAGCTCTCTGGACTGTTACCAGCATCACGGGCTGCTGCCACCCCAGCTCCTGGAGCAGCGTGCCCTGTTTGTGCTCAGCAAAGCAAAGCTCCGCTGGACTGCGCCTTGTCCAGTTTGTGGCTTCGTGGGTGAGCTGTGGGTTGGTTGGCATGGTCTTCCACTGCCCGTGTGCTGCAGAGAGGTGTACTCACTTTAGGGGCTTGGCGGAATTGTTTATATTGCAGAGACGTGGGACAGCTTTCCCATGTATCTGTTATTTTCAGTCAAAAGCAGATTAAAGTATTTGATGGGTAAACACTTCTTTTAGACTTTACTTTTCTCAGCTGCTGCAGGCCCTGTGTTCCAAGAGCCCAGAGCGTGGGAATGGCTCTGGTGAAGCAACTTGCCCAGCAAAACTCCGCATCAGAGCGTTCAGATAATTACCTGCACCCTGACAGCGTTTTTAGTTGCTGCTGGTGTCAGTTCCTGAGAGCCAAACCCACTGGTTTGAGTCACCTGAAAGTGGCATGGTTGAGGTTTTTAGATGGAGAAACATCTTGGCATTTCGAGTATTTGTGGTGAGCTTTTTCCCTTCAGAAGAGGCCATGTTCACGTGTCTGTGGAACTGCAGAATCAAAACATTTTTAAGAAGCATAACTACTTCGAGATGCTTGCTCTGTGGTGATGTTGGATTCTGCATCTCTGAAAATGTAGTTCTGCTTTTTATAGGTATAGAGTTGGGGAGTTTATTTTTATATTTTTGCACTAATAAATATCATGGTGTTAGCAGATGACTCGTTTAGAAACAGAGTGAACTCTGCATTTTCTTAACTGTAGAGGTGTCTCTTTCTACTTGTTTAATTTTAACACCACTGCCACCATCCCCACCTGAAAATAGCTGATTGTCCCTTGAAAATAAGCAGCTTGAGGCAGATCAGTCATTCGGTGAGGTCTCCTGAAGTTCAAGTAGAGCAGGAATTAATCTGTAGTTAATTTATGCAGACCTCGGTGTGGTCCTGACCAGCATAATATTATGTTAGTTTCTTGTACAGATGTTTGTGCAACTCATTTTATTTATCCCTTTTGTTAAGAGAATTTTAGTGCAGAGCTACATGGGAAGAACTCACAGCATTTCTTGAAATAACTGAAATAACATCCAGAAAAAGTTCAGCTTATCTTGGGTTTTCTCTTGTCTTTGGGCTATCAAATCATTTATGCAGTCTTTGGTTAAAAAAAAACAAAACAAAAACCAACTAGACAGTGACTGTTAATATGGCTTAATACTGCCTTCGAAACCGTAGAGTATTATTAGCTCTTGTAGCTGACTGCATCCGACCCCAGCAATGGTGACGGTTTCTCTGTTTCGCTCCCCAGCTCTAGTCATTTAGAGTCTCTTGCCCGCCCGTTGGCAGGTGTTTACAGGAAACTCCTCTACGATGTGCGCGCATGTACATGCCAGCCGCGCCTAGCCTGCCGCTGGGCTGTGTGGGTTTGAGGAGGACCATCGGGAGAGCTTTGGAGCAGTGACTTTAGTGCTTGTGGATCTGTGATGCCTAATTGGTTCTTTTCCTGAGAGTGCTGTGCTTGACTCCAGCCCTTCTAATGTCTGCTTTTAAGTGTAGTTTCCACTGAGCTTGGGGAAAGAAGAAAAATCCCATGTGCTTAATTTGTAGGTTGGTTCAGCGGTGACCCCCAGCTTGGGCAGG
>NW_010409631.1:22603-25411 GCF_000710305.1 Buceros rhinoceros silvestris
CTTCCAAAATGTGGGTAGTAGAAACAGCACCTGGCTGAGCACTCAGTGGATAGATGTGAGCATGCGATGTTCTGCAAACAAGGATTTTCTAAAAACATGCACTGCTTCTTAAAACTGTCAGTGTTAGGTGACAAATAAATGGAGCTTTCTGGGAGTCTTGTGGCCTTGGTTATCTGATGGATACACCTCTAGAGGTTAGGGGTGTTTTGTTTTTTAATGCCGCGGTGGGATTCAAGTAATGGTCTGGAGGCTGACAGAGGAGGTTTGGAAGGATTTCTGTATGGAAAGCGTAAGTTCTGTGTGGTTAGTCAGGTCAAGAGGCTCTGTGTGGTACCTCTTCCCCTTCCTCCTAAAACAGATTGCCCTTTTCTGATAAAGGAAAATGTTGATTTGAGTAGAAGCAGCAGTGTGAAAACTGAGATTTCCCTCTTTGGCTTCCAGATGATGTTTCATTTGAAAACACTATGAATGCAGCAAGTGTGTGCATCTGTCAGAACTAAAGAACAAACAGCAGCTTTTATCTTTGTCCCCCAGAACACTGGTTGCTGCAAGTTGTTTGCTCAGAAACAAGCTCGCTGGCTCTGTGGGTGATGTGGTTTTCTGCCTTTGTTTTTTGTTTTGCATTGAACAGGGAGCCCCAAACGACGAAGCCGTGGTGATGCTGCTTTGTGAGTGGGCTGTGAGCTGCAAAAGGTCCGGTAAGCACAGGGCCATGGTGGTAGCCAAACTGCTGGAGAAGAGGCAAGCGGAAATTGAAGCAGAAGTAAGTTGTTGCTACTTCTAGAATGGTGTGAACAGTGTGCTTAAAGTATGATGTTTCTAAGGAAACATCACTTTAATCTCTGCTCATTACAAAACAAGGAAGTTTGATGGCATTTGGAGTACTAGGGACTGTGGTCATCAATTTGCAGTTTTTAAATTCCGGATAAATTTAAAATGAAAAAGCTTCCATTTAAAATTAAAAGAAACTGTAACCTGACTCAGGATGGTCCATGTTAGCCGATTTATGTCTGTCTGCTTGAAGTGATTTATTTCTGTGAAATACTTGTCCAAGTAAAGGGGTGCCGCAGTCCCTCAAAAAGAGGATGTGGGTCTGGCTGCTGTTCAGCTGGTGGGGCACTCTGGGAAGCTTCCAAAGCTAAGATCCATTTTGAGGCAGAATTCGAGTGTAACTTTAAATCCTATGTTCTGTAAAACTGCTTCTTTTTCAGGGGAAAAGAAATGTTTCACTGGAGAGGCAGGATGCTGTAGTGGCATCTTCGATGTAAACTGTTGTCTGTCTGTTGTGGCAAATGCTCCTGCTCCAGCTGTTTTTTGTTTGTTTGTTTTTTCCACAATCAAGAGGAGTTACTTTTTATATTCACGTTGGTTCTGGAAGTTCTGATTCTTAAACTGTTGCTTTTACATGAGATCATGTTGTTGCAGATGATGGTACACGTCTCAGGCATTCTTTTTCAATAGGTAATCCAAAGCAATGAACTAAACAACCTTGGAAACAACCAGGCTAGGTCGTGGGAGAAACCTGTCGTTCTGGAGCAGGTCTGGGCTGTGTGAAGAACTGGGACCCGATCGCATGTACAGCTGCCTCAGCTGCTGGTTGTGAGAATGTGGAAGGCGCTTGCGTGGAGATCCATGCTTTTTTATTTCTTTGACCCCGCAGAGGTGTGGTGAATCTGAAGTCCTAGATGAAAAGGAATCTCTGTCTTCAGCCTCCTTGACAGGCTCCAGTCTTCCTGTTTTTCAGAATGTCCTGCTGAGGTTTTTAGACACTCAAGCTCCCTCGTTATGTGAGTATTAACTAACTGGTATTCCAGAGGCGCTCAGAAGCAGCTGCTCTGCTGTATGGCTGCTGAGGTTACTGGGTTGCTGTAGCGGGTGTTTCACAGTTTCCCAGATTACCTGCTCTATTGTAATAAGCACTTTTTTTATAAATACCTTGCCTTGTTATAGGATCTTTCTGTGATTTTTATTTCTGTCTTTTTGCAAAAAGAAACTTGTCAGAAACTCGGTTTATTTCCGTTTAAGCTGTGGGAGATTTGGGGAAATTCCTTGTACTCTGCATATTTAACATCAAAGGCTCGCCTCTGACACAGCCACGTTCGAAGTGACTGACTAAGAAATTACACACCAGTCGAAAGCTGTTGGCTGACAAGTTGGTGGATGGAGGAAAGGATCTTTGTTCATTGCAGGTCTATGAAATGTCTTGGTCTAATACAACTGCCTGTTGTAGCTTGTGTTTTTGGTTTCCTAAGTACTGCTAGTTAGTGCATTTTATTAGTTTTTATGGTGTTCTGGAAGTAAAGGGGATTTTAAGTGGTTTTAAACATGGTACTGAAAGCTCTCCGCATCCAAAAAAGGAGAAACTTCTGAAAAATCTGTTGCAGGCTCTGAGGTACTGGCAGGGCACTATTTTTGTGCCAGTGGTGACCCTGGTTTTAATAAACTATCCGAACTATTTGTGTTATTTAGGCTGGTGCTTCTGATGTGCGTGTTTCAAAGGCGGTGTCGTCCTTCACCCGGGCAGCTCTGCGAGGCAGGGGAGGGCGAGCAGCTGGGCAATATTTTCCTCACTCAAAGAATTCTTTAGTGTTTTCAAGGGTTGGACAAGTTTTGTGGTATTGCGTTGTTTACAGCAGTTGAGCTTCTGTGTCTCAGGAATGAGAAGTGTGTACTGGCTGTGCTTGGAGCGAGGGCAGATTGCCCCCCCTGTGCTTCATGATGCTCCTCCACACAGCACCCAGTCCCCCGGTCCTGCCTCTGGGGGGTCACGGCGGGGGGCGTCCCCCGGGGGGGGGGGGCCGGGGGGGG
>NW_010409631.1:25436-26806 GCF_000710305.1 Buceros rhinoceros silvestris
CCCCCGGCCCCCCGGTCCTGCCTCTGGGGGGTCACGGCGGGCGTCGTCCCGTGGGTGAGCGGGACCGGGGGCTGCGGAGGGGAGTTCTGGCCCTGCTGGGCTTACTGCTAGTGTCTGTGCTGCAGCCTAATGGGAGCTGCGAAATAGAGGCAGCACCACACATTGAGCTAATGTGAGCTTGTGAAGCTTAATCTGCTTTTAGATGAATGTTGGTGGTTGGAAGTGGTGGTTTTGTAGCTGGAGGTTTTGTTGCCCGGTAGAGCCAGCGTGGTATGAAGCTATTTCCTGTTAACTGCGATGTTGCAGACCTTTCTGTGGCGCAGAACAAACCAGACGTGGTTGTGACAAATGAAAACTTAACAACATTTTTTGTTGTATTTCTCTAGGTTTTGCTTTGGCACTGGCAACTAACATGCATTTATTTTCATAAACTTTTCCCTGATGTGCGCAAGCACGTTTAATAGATAAAATACGCTGCCCTGTCAAGCTTTAGTAGGACACTGCTTTTACATCTTGGAGGCCTGGCACGCAGAGATCCTGAGTTCTCTGAGAAGGTTTTAAAAGGTTTTCTGTTATGAGTACAAAAGTGCCATAGGTAAGACAGTAACATTTACTGTAGCGGTATAATTTGGGAGCAAAGGACAGCTGTGGGATGGTCTGTTTATAATCCAAAGCTTCAGCTCTAGTTTTTTTTTTGCCCAAGGAATGCCTGTGCCCTCTTCCTCCCTCTCTTTAATTTTTAGAAGTATTTGAACATTGTACTTCACACCCCCCACCCTGGGCAGACGTGCATGGGGTAGAGTGCTCAGGGATCCTCTGCCCTGCAAAGCCTGTCCTGCTTTTGGGGCTGACAGCAAAGCAAGAACATGTAGACTAGATGTGAAATGGTTAGTTCTGTGGATGCGGGGAAACCTCTGCAGGGTGCCTGGGACCACCTCAGTAGGCCTGGGGTTTGCAACTGGAGGCTTGAAACCCAAATATTTGTAAGTTGAAACTACAGTCTTCCTTTTTTTTTTTTCTTCTGGATAGCTGACCCCAACAGCGACCATGAGAAGACAGAATTTGTGAATTTGGTGCTGCTTTTTTCTGAATTCACTCGGCACGATGTTTTCTCCCACGATGCATACATGTGCACTTTGATATCACGTGGAGACTTATCAATCACTGCAGCTAGTAGACCACGTTCACCTAATGGGGAGACGGTGGACGAACACTATTCGAAAGATCATGATGCGAAACTGGAGGTAACACTTCATGCTCGCTCTCCCGTGTTTGGTACTCTGTTTTGTTACACGTTGATTTTCACCAAAGCATTAGCGTTTCAGATACGAGGTGTTCAGTGTTTTAATCTGTGTCTCCTTGTCTCTTTC
>NW_010409631.1:26907-27192 GCF_000710305.1 Buceros rhinoceros silvestris
CTTTCCCTCTGAGAAGACCGAAAGTGAGTCATTGGCTTCGTTCTTGTATATAGCTGTAATACTGCTCTTTCGGTGCAGGTGTACTGAACGGGCAGTTGTCTGGTTATCTAAGTAACTCAACAAATGAAAAGGCACGAGGTAGGCTTCTAAAGGCACCAGTGGAAAAAAACTATTTGCAGCTGTGCCTCAGTGCAGAGAGGCATCAGTGGGAGCCTGGAGTGAGCCCCGCATCTCTGCATCACATGGGGCACACTGGCCCAGCACTGGCAGGGGGCCGCCCCAACC
>NW_010409631.1:27310-32153 GCF_000710305.1 Buceros rhinoceros silvestris
GTGCACAGCCCGGCAATCTGCCGGCAGACAGCCGGGAGCCGCACAGCTGCTGGATGCAGCCTGTGACGCCAAACCGCTTGCCTTTTGTGGTACAGCAGAGTAGGAATCGGATCTTGGGAAGGCACAAGAGTCAGCTGCTGCTTCTGGAGGTGTCCCTGGAGCAGAATTGCTCGTGGGGATATACTGAGAAGTTTTGTTCTCTTCGTTGGCTCTGGCCCTTTTCTGTGCCTTTGCGGATTTAGGCTTGAGAAATACCTCTGCGAATTAGGACCTGTCAGAAAGATTTAAAAGTTGGTATCTGCAAACTTCTTACCATCAGTACTTTTCTCTGAACTCCTAAGTAGGTGGAGCGCTTGGTTTACCTAGGATCAGATAAATGGGTCTTCAGGAAAATGTGACTGATACCTGTTCTTCTCTGGCAATTATCAGGATCATAGTATTATGGAACACATGGGCATTGACTCGGGAGCCGCTGGTATTTTTGATGATGTAGACAAGAGTGACTTTAAGGCAGATTTTGGTTCGGAATTTCCAGTAGGTTTAACTTTCAATTTTGTGCATGCCTTTGGTGCCCATGTCTGCTGCTTGCTGCTGCCACTGCACATCTCTCCGTGCCCCTCACACCACCTCACCGCTTCCATTGATAGAGATGTCCCCGCTGGCCTCTGTGCCAGTGGCATCTCTGCTGGGTGACAGCTTACTGCTCTCCTGTGCAGCCCCAGCTGTCCTCACTCCTCGCTCCCTCCTTCCTCCCTCCCTTCTGCTTGCCCCCAGCGCGTTCAGGGCGCTGTGTGTTACAGATAAGTGTGGATAAGTGTGCAGAGCTACCCACATCTTTGACATCTGGGAACCCCACCGATAACGCTTGCGTTTCAACTGACTGTCCTGTGTTTTGGCTCTGTCTTCCAAATCTGTTTCCCCCTCCTGTTTTCCTTACTGTTGGCCTGATTCTGCATGGCTCTGGGGTCTCTTCCTTTCTTCCTTGGCACTGGTCCTCATTTTCTGCACCTGCATGGACTCCTGTGCCCAGACCTGCTGGTGCAGATCCACTTGCAGGACACTGGGACCCCTCTTTCTGCCCGACATCCCTCACATTGGTGGTTCCAAGCGTATCTATGCCTGCCTACAATGCCTCTTGTCACCTCCCACTTCACCCTTTTCATTATTTTCCCTCAACCACTGGAATGTCTCATCGAGGTTTCTGTGTCACGGCAGCATAAGGGATGTGGAAATTGCTCTGAATCGTGATGCTTTTTTTTCCTGACTAAATACTGCTAGTTTAAAACTTGTCTAGCAACAATGGAGAGATGCATGGAGATGTAATATGTGTGTGTATCTTAAACGCCAGAAAGGTTACGCTTGCCCTCGCTTTGTCTCTTTTTGAAAAACCTCTGATGTTTAAAACGTAACTGTAAGCACTAAATCTGAATTTCAAAAGCTAGAGGTTACACTTACCTTAATCATTTGTTTTACATGACTTAGATTTTTTCTCCGATGCCTGGGGAGTCTTGTGAGAACGTGAACTCTGCTTTAGACAGAAGAATTTCAGTTACCAGCGAGAAGTCAGTCCAGAGGGAAAGGCTGAGAGAGCTGATTTTCCCGTCCAATTACGACCTCCTGCGCCACTTGCAGTACGCCACACATTTCCCCATACCTCTGGTGAGTGACTCTGCCTGCGTGCCTGGCGGTGCCGCCTGCTGTGCCAGCAGGGCGCTTAAAGAAAGAGAAGCTCGCTGTCCCCAGAGAGCCGGGCCCACGGCCCCTGCCTGAGGGCTCCTGGCCGGCTGCAGTGGCACCTTTGTGATGTCAAAAGTGAGGAGCTGCCAGGACGCGTAAGAGGTGTGATAATGTATGGTACTTGGCTCGGGGTAAGGAGACAGGCACCACCACAAAAACACCGTGGCCCAGGGGCTAAGAAAAGTTTGCTAAGTAGGAAATTTGATACTGTAGTTGGACAGACAGACAAATGCCAAAATATCTGAAGGAAATACTTCTGAAATGCCGGGGGCAGAATGGTGATACTTCCTCCCGCCCACTCCCCGCTGCTTCTGGGGTGGAGTTCTGGCTGCTGCTGCTCCTGTGTCTGTCTGTGGGTTCACGGGAACTGAGGAAAGCCCCATGAATACCATTCCAGATCCCAGCCCTCCCTCAGATGACTTCTCGTGTTCTCTGCTGTGCTGAAAAAGGGCCCCCATGCTGAACAACCCTTCAGCTGGGGTGTATCTGCTTGGGAGTTATTATTACAGTTATTTTCTGGACAACAATGTTAACTTGTTAACAGCATTAAATCTTGTCAATGCGGGAAGTTTCCCGTGAGAGTACAATGTGATAACCATGGTTTGCTTTGAATTTCTTACTCCACACAGTCTGAGCTCTGATTTGTTGCGGGTGAATTGTTATGAGAATCCTGAATGAGCTCTTTCTGTGTGGATGGTTTTGAAGGCTTGCCTAAAGTTTGGTCATATTTTGCCCATTTTAAGGATCGGAAAAAATATAACTTCATTTGATTTTGTTTCTGAAATATTTTTGATTTACAGATAGAGCTAATCCGGGTAGCTGGACTTTGCCTATGCAAATTGCTCTTAAAATTTTGATTATTGATTATTCTATATATATGTTATTTTTTGGAAGTAATTGTAAATTAGAATATTAATAAATTTAGTTGCAGTTTTATAATTTTTTTTATTAAAAACAGGCAAAGAGAAGACACAGGATATTTATACTCTTTATCTTAATTTAGTTTCCCTGAATTTTCTGCAATAACCTGTTGTTAGCTTTCTTCATATTCATTGAAGCAGCAGCAAGGAGAGACAGTGGAACAATAGAACTTGGCAGGGACAAGAAATTTATTTATAAAAACTGCAGGTGTGATGTAAGCAGATACAGTAATTTTTAATCAGTGCAGCTTAAAATCACTTTCTGGAGTAAATAATGCCCTGTTTGGGTTACTTCTCTATGCGAACACTTGGCAGCTGAAGAACTGCTGTTAAGTATTCTCTTCCTCGATCGCACCGAGTCATTTGATACCGTACGTGTACGATGTTTACCTGGAAAAGGTGAGTTCCGCCGTTCACCAGAAATCACTGCGAGGCGTGTTTGAGCCTGCCCGACCACGGTGTGTTCTTGTGGGTCGCTGACCCCTGGCAGGGCATTGCTGGTGCTTGGAGCTGTTTCTGAAGGGCGTCATCAAACACTCTGCTAGTTCAGACCTGTGATGTGACCGTGTGACCAAGACATGGGTATTTTTTCCTTCTGCTTGGGCTTATGATTTGGCAGGAGCGTTGCCGGCCTCAGTAGCTGCGCTGGCAGTGGCACAGCGGCTGGTTGTCCCCAGGATTTGCACTCTTCTGGTGTGTCTTGGATTCAGTCCTCTTGCATCTGCTGTGTGCTTCGGTGTGGTACACCCTGGTCTGTGAAAATCTTTGCCTCTTCGGGTGCTGCAAAAGTCTCAGTGAATTTCAGTCTGAAAGATTTGGAGAGGTGGTAATAGAGAATGGGGTCAAAGCAGAGGTTCGACACCGCGAACAGCAGGGTGGATTCTTTAGCTTTGAAGAGAGCCTGTTTCAGAGAGCAGCTGGTGATGGTGTCGCTTTGGCTCAGGGTGTAGGGGATGCGGACGACATGGTATGGAACAAAACAGAGCAGGTAGCCTGCGGTGACCAGCAGGATGCTGATGAGGGCTTTCTTCACGTTTGCGTAGCTCTCGCTGTACTTGTTTCGGTAGAGCTGTCGAACAACAAGGAAATTGGAAATCAGTATCACAGCTGAGAAGTTCAGGAATATTGCTGTGCATATGAAATTAGTGAACACGTGCCAGTCTCTTCCAAATTTTGTTTTGAAATCGATGCATCCTGCCCCAGGACTTTCTTCAATGGTTTTTATTGGAATAGCCATGTTGGGCACCGTTACGAGGAGAACCATTGCCCATACGACTGCAGACAACACCTTGGCAAATGCAGGCTCTTGGATGCGGTAGATCTTAGAGCTGTGCATTAGCTGAAGACAACGGTCCATGCTTACAAATCCCAAAAATATAATCGATAAGTACATGTTCAGGTAGATGAAACAGGCTGTCACTTGGCAGTGGAATATTCTCCATTTCCAGGATGCAACTCCTAGGTCAACGATAATCTTTACCGGCAGTGCCAAAGTCAACAAAAAATCCGCTGTTAAGAGGTTAATTAAGTAGATGCTCATACACTTCTGTTTCTGGCCTTTTTGTGTGAACGCCCACAGTGCAAAACAGCTTCCAATGAATCCCACAAGAAAAATCAAGTAGTAAAAATAGGTAAAAGGTTCCATTTCTCCACCAACGAGGCAGTGTGAAACATTGCTTGACATTGTAAACTTCTTGTGGAATTGGGTTTTCCTGCCAGGAGATATCAGGACCCTACAAAAAGAACCAAAATGGCACATGACATCAGTTTTTCCTGAGCAGCAGTAGTTATTCGAGTAGTTACTGAGAATTTTGTTTGATTCATTTCATGGAAAAAATGCAACTGGGAAGAAATATTTTTTTCCCTCTCTTCGTGCTGCTTCACAGGTTCACAAGAGCTTTGTTCTCAAGTTGGAAAAGCGTGGAAAGGTGTTAGGATTTGTTTTTGAAAGCACGAATGGTTCTGAGAAACTTCTCCACTGGAGCAGTCTGAGTGATGTGTCAGGTAGGTGAGCAGAGAGTTCTAACCAGTCCCGAGTGTTTGCAAACTGCTCGCTCTCCCTACTTGAACAGAGGATAAATTAATCACCCCTTTTTATAAAGGGTCTTGCTGCCGCGGTCCTGAGGCGGTGGGGACAGCGGTGCGGGGCGAAGACGCAGCCTGGCAAACCCAGCCCTGAACCGCAG
>NW_010409631.1:32308-32654 GCF_000710305.1 Buceros rhinoceros silvestris
CTGCAGCCGAGCACCGCTGACTACGGACAAACACGGGCTGTTCGGCTGAGGACCTGAGCCCGGCCCTCTGTGCGCCTGGCGCAGCCAGTGTTTCAGGCTGCCTGTTTCCGTAGCTCTGGATAGGCGGCACAGACAAAGACTAAAAGCACGTACCTGTTCTAGTGCTCTCTGGGCTCTTCGAGCATTAGCCTGTGAAGGCTCGATGTCTCTTGGCGCCGGCTCTCGCAGCCCGACGGCGTGTTAGTCCTTTCCTCTGGCTGCGTCTGCTGGCTCTTCGAAACGTGTCTGTGGTTTTTAGCTGTGCCGACTGACGCAGTTAAAGCCAGCATTCGAACAACAAGCCACA
>NW_010409632.1:0-249 GCF_000710305.1 Buceros rhinoceros silvestris
GGCAGGGCCGCAGTGGGGTCTCGCCCCGGCAAGGGAGCGAGGGAAAATCCCAAAGGGCAGAGCAGGAGGCTGAGGGACGAAGTGGCCGCCTCCTCTCGCTGCCTGCAGGGCCAGGGCGCGGCTCGCGGGTCCCTCCTGCCTTACGGAGCGGTAATGATGGTGTATGTCACAGTCAAGGTTATCATCAGGTATTACCGGCTGCAAATGTTTCGTGCGTCTCAGCCCGTGTGACTGCTTCCGAGCAGTTTG
>NW_010409632.1:338-7338 GCF_000710305.1 Buceros rhinoceros silvestris
TCTCAGCTCGTGTGACTGCTGCTGAGAGGTTAGCGGCAATGCGAGGGAGGGCAAGGCAAAGCTCTGGCAATGAAGTTTTGTGAGAAAACATTGCATTTCAATGCATTTCTCCCCACTGCAAACGGGCTTTATGGTTGCATTTTCCTAGAGATCTCAATCCTTGGACTTCAGTACCTGAGAGGAACATGTCAGAAAACTGCATATAATCTAAATGGTAGCTCAATATGGAGAAAAATGTGCAGGTGCCTCTCAGTAGTAAAATTACGATCTCATCTATGAATGAGCACTCCTCTATTTCAATCTTCTGCTTTAAGTGCAAGTAAGGAACCCCTGTGGATGTCTGCCTGATGATTTGAAATTAATCATACCCTGAAATCGCAGCTAAGCAGTGTGCAGGGAATTCCTAACCTATAGTTCCTTATTTCAAATGAGAATTTTATACTAAGCCTGAAATACTTCTGTTTAATGGCCTTTTTCCTGAGTTCAAGCATGGAGAGATGAGAACAGAAAGCTGAAAAGCGTAGAGCATTAGAAGTATCAGAAATCAGAGAAGCAACCAGTCTGTGGCCTTAAGGCAGCACCTATTCTGCAAGTCAATGAAAAGGACCACAGAAATGCCACCAGAAGACATCGACGCTCAATCTTGCCTGGGTCTGGTACTCTGGGGAGCTGCTGTTATTTCTCTTTAGATCACACTACTCATTGATTATGACTCCATTGTATAAACAAGGAATGAAGCAGAGCCAAAAGATTTGTTCCTTGTTTTAGATGACTTACAACATTAGGCCCAGTGGTGAGGGAATGATGGCATGTCATCACTTCTGCCTGCTACTTTCAAGAAAGATGAGCATAAGATCTAAAGAGGACTGAAAAACCCTTAAATCTGATGTGCATCCACAGAAAAACAAATGAAATCTTGCCTCGCTTTTAATAGAAGGAATGAATCCTACGTATACAGGAGGCCCATTCTCCTTCAATAGCTCACCAGCAAAAGAGCTAACAGTACAAATCAGTACAGAGTGAATGGGAAAGGGGAATAACAACAAAAGAATATTTTTTCTAATAACATTGCCAATTAAATTACCTTTACAGTGTTTATTAGAAACCAGTTCCGTGCATTGCTTCTAATAAAATACTGTCCTTAGTGGGATAAACCTGCAGCCTTCATGGCATTATGTAGGTGGCAGAATTATTTCTGCATCTTTCTTTTGTGAGTGGCAAGGCTGAAAATACAGATTTTGAAATTATTAACGTAGGTAAATACTGTTCACTCGGTTACGGAGTTACTTCAGAAAGTATAGCTCCTAAAGTGAGTAAGCAGGTAAGGTATTTGCAGTGGTCTCTCTTGAGCTCAAAGAGTTGGTAGTAGTTGGAAAAGAAAAGTAAGTAATCAAGACCATGCTGTTTCTCATCACTTTGCCAAGAATTAGGAATTTGTTTTAGGAGTAAAAATATTTCTACCAGGGACATGTTGAACTTGTTGGTGTGGAAGTTCTATAAGAAATGAGTCCGCTCCTTTCATTGGAGCCTTCCCGAAGCCAGCACTCACCTTGAACTCATTTAAGCCAACAGCTTCAAGGGGAAAAGCTTTTTGTCTCATCTACTAAATCAAGTTATCAAGAGAAAGGTATTTTGATCAGCAGCTCCCAAGCGTTTCCCATACATTATTTACATTAATGCCTAACACAATGGGACACTTCTTTCCAAAAGAAAATACTTACATATATGTTCCTGAACCTATTTCACAAATATTTACATGTGTTGTCTCAGTGTTACATACACGAACTACAGAGAAAGAAGAAACGGGCTTTTGATGTGAAACATGCTTTTGTCTGGCCCTAATATTAGGACAAGTGTGGGACACAAAAACAATTCCATGATCAGCCAAGGTGCAGGAGACAGTCGTCTTCTATTAAATAGGCTACACTTTAAACTGCTGAACATAGTCTTCATGGCCTTTAAAGAACAATGTTACAGTAAATCATAAACAAATGAGATTTAATAAATCTGATTCTTTTTTCGTTACAAGCAAACCTTTGAAACATCATCTGCTGGTAGAGAAAATGCAATCTTCTGTACCTACCCAGTGATGACCTCATATATAACCACAGGTTGTGGTTAAATCACAGAATCATGGAATCTGGAAGAGACCTTTAAGATCATCGAGTCCAACTGTTCACCCTGCACTGCCAGGGTCCCTAAGCCATGTCCCTCAGCACCACATCTACAAGTTTCTTAAACACCCCCAGGGATGAGGACTCCACCACTTCCCTGGACAGCCTGTTCCAATGACTCACAACCCTCTCTGTAAAGAAATATCCAACCTAAATTTCCCCCGACACAACTTCAGGCCATTTCCTCTTGTCCTGTGATTTGTAACATGGGAGAAGAGACTGACCTCCACCTCACTACAACCTCCTTTCAGGATATACCTTCAAGGTATAGCCACCCTCTGTGAGAGTAGCCCCTGTGTTAAATTCAACCATCCAAGAAGAATGCTTCATAAATTCAAATCAGTAGTTAATTCTCTATCCTGTTGGGATATAAGCATACTTTATAGCTACCAGCTCTCGCAAAGAATATATAACTCTGTTGATAACATGCATAACATTCTCAAGTATGCACAACACAGAAGAAAAATACCTAATAAATTAAGAGTTTGTTCACAGAGATGTTTAAACCTCTTTTCTAGCCCTGGGTCTTAGTGCCTCACACATCAGCCAAGGCAGTGATGTTTTCTCCAGCACAGGAAGATTCACTATAAGCATTTCTGAAGTGTCAGTTCTCAATTGCAAAGGGCTGCCCCTCATAGCAAGGTCAGGGCTCTAGGTCGAAGATTTTCCTTGAGACATCTTCATACAAATAAGCACAATTTCAGAAATATTTGCGTAAGATTTAATACCATTTAGTATCAGATCGGATCTCTGGATGTCGTATCTTAACATTCAAGGTAGTATTTGATAATACTACTTTTTCTGCAGATGTGCAAACTTATTGAACCATTGTCAAATCTTGTCTTCAATAAAATTTTAGTGATAATTATTTCATTAAAATATCGTTAAATACAGCCTTGTACACCCCATAGGCATGAAATACTGCATGGGTGTGTGGTGGTACCAGAGCTCTTGATATTTAAATGCACTTTTCTAAGACAAGTTTGTGATGCCGCTCCCTTACATACTCAGAAAACTTTTGACAAATAGCCCCTGCAGTGAAACGTCTAGCATTTAGCAACATGCCACCATATTCTGTTTGATCCCTCTCGTTTCATGGAATTTCAGCTCCAGGAGGAGAGTGGATTAATAATTTTTCAGACCAAAGTTTTTTTGTAGTGCCTTTTTTCTGATACCATGTTCCAACGCCATCATCAGCCTCTGTGACCAACACATTTTCAGGCCATTCAGGTTTGCTTGGGAGAATTTAGAGATGAAGATGTTATATCAATAGAAAAAATTGATGCAGAGAGCTTGGTTTTTTTCAAAACATACACCAACCAGAAACATTCAGACAACGTGCATGCAGTCTCCTAAGTGGTCTGCGTCTTCAACACTTCTGTCCAGTTTCCAAGGCCTGGTGCATCCTCAGAACAAACTGTGCTACAGTGATGTTAAGCAGCTCTGCTATTCTCTGAATTTCTTCTTCACAGAGTAACAGCTTTTAACTATATAAATGATGACAGCAAGCCAGCGTGCCTTCCAAAGACTGAACATTGTTTGTGTGAAAAGAAAAGGCAGTTGGGAGAAGTGTTTACCACACCAGCAGCCAGGCAGGGATGGGGCTTGGCCGGAACAAATGCTTACATTCAGCATTCAGCATTGCTTGTGTGCTGGTTTTGGGTATGCGCTGTCCACTCATACAAACCCCCAACTTGATTTGTGAAATATAACTCCTAGCTAACAGAGTTAAAGACTTCATTTATTCTCTAGCACCTGCAAAAATGTATGTATGTGCTCACTTGATATCCTCCCTCTGAGCCTCCCAACCGAATTCAGAAACTGAAGACTTTAAATGAAATTTCCAATCAAAAAGTTGCTATACACACAACACATTTGCAAGTTTCATTACAGCTGATCCCTCCAGGATCACAGTTGAAGTTTTTATGTGTCAGAAACTATGTATTTTATAATACTTTATAGATACTGCATCTCTCATAATACAGAGATCAATAATATATAAGTATCAGATGTGATAGGTACATCTTAGGTATATATAGATACTATGTGTTAGTTCCTATGTGAGAGTTGAGCAGAATTAGTGTTTTTCAACCATGTTTTTTGCACTGCCTTTCTCGCGGCAGGTGCGATGTTGCTGTACAATATCACACAAATGTGAAATTTAAAACTGTGATATGGTCTGTTTATTTTTGAAAGAGAGAGTCTTAAAATGGGATTTTGAAATACAGCGAAGAGATGCCGCAGCCTTCAATTGCATTACCTAACTTCTCCTGTTCATTCAGCTAGATTTCCAAGCAGACTGACTGGAAAGTTATGATTGGAAAACAAAATTCTATCAAATTGTATGTTTCTACAGATGCATGGTAATTTGTACAGGCAGAGAAGACTGACATTTCTGAAAATAATCCACAGTAATAAAAAGATATGGCATAGATAGAAGATCTCGTTATTAATGCTTTCATTTGGTTAGTTCTGAGTTTAGCATTTCAGAATACAAAATCAGTTTTGAAAATCAATGCTGTAGAAGACTGTCTCTTTAATGACATACTTGGAAGGATATCTCTAATTCTTTTGTTCATACATTTCTTTGCCTCGGTTTTTAGTTGCTTTATTTTTTGATTCTGCTTGAAAGAATCATACCATTTTTTTTTTTTTGAGAAAGCAACTGCTCTGTTAAGAGGCCTCTGTATGTTGTCTCAAGTTGCACATTCACAAAATAGAAATATAAAAAACTCTACTTGCTTTGAAAATTTTATCCATTATACAGAGCTGTAACCATTCTGGTAGGTAGCTAGCTTCAGTCTTTTGAAAAATTAACTTTTCTTCTGAAACAAATAAATCAATGCAACCAAGACACTATTTATAACTTTAGAGAATGAAAACAGGTGCATTTGGTCACCTTTACATGCTCATTCCAGCTTAGCACATGACTGCTGAGAACTCTCATGACGTTTGAGAGACCCAAAAGGTTTGAGTCTTAGTTTCCCTCACTGGGTAAAGATAAAGATCTCTGGCAGTTGATCTGTGTTTCTTTCACGTGTATTTCTTTCCCCTTTTCTTTGTGTAGTGTTTTTTCACTTTTCCTCCACCAGAGCTCACGATTTTCACCAAAAATTAAACTAATGTATCAGTGAGATTTTTTAGACATTTTTAAGAGAATGCTGGTACTCTGGCTGTAGAACTTTTTATTTGAAATGGAGAAGAGTGGAATTCCTCCTCTGAGAACACTTACAGTCTAATCCCAACCTATGAAAATGGTGTTTCATCTAAGGTGAGCACAGAGAAAATCCAAAGTAGCTGGTGGCTGTTGAAACATTGTCTAGGGTGTAGGAAGATCTACATCCATCCAAGGAGTTCACATCCTTGATGTGAATTACAGGCATCTCACTTCAGTCACAGCTCTGTGCTGCTGTAGGTTTCATCTCCTCTACGTATGACAAAATATCCCTTCAGCTATTGCAGGTCTGAAGATGTCTGTTCTTGTCTCATTATAAATAGCTCTGAATAGCAATCTTTGTCTCCTTTGAAAGCACCGTGAAGCACATAGCCAGTCCAGATCCAGTCATTGTCCATCAGCACAGCATTAAGTTGTTATCTTCCAGAATCCAAAGCTTTTCATCAAATAAACGTTTTAGGTGTTAGGCAGTGGAGATAGCCTCACAAACCATGGCGATAGATGCAATGGCAGCTCTCTGCCACTTTTAAATAATTGCATTATGATGTACGACCTATCCCATTCATCTTAGTGGCTGCTAAATTGGATGTCCCTGGAAACACTTGTGACATGTCACTTCTTTCAGTCCTCCTCGAAGCAGGTGGGAAAAGAGATGGAAGATTACCTATTGAACACTTGCACAATCCACTGAATGAAAAGTCATTTGGGCTGGGTAAGGGCATTTGGGAACACTGGTATTTGTCTCTCCTCATAATCAGGGACTCAAAGCCAGAGTCCAGTAAATGTCTGAGATTCTCAAGGGAATATAGAGGGGAAGCCAATAAGGAGCAGATAACATATTCGATGACAAAGAGATGAAGAGCCAAGCCCAGGGTTCTGAGGAGTATACATCGCCGTGTCTGGTATAGTTATTGGCTTTACTTCTAAGTTTCATTGGAAGAAAAACTGAAAATGAATTTTCTGTCCTGAACTGAACCTTTGGTGTATATTACTGTTCGATCATTCCTTGTTCTCCTAGGAAGGTGAGAGGGATGTTTTTGTAAAGTAACTTGTCAATGTGTTTGTAGGATCTTTATATATATTTGTCCCATACCTCTGGGAACCTATATACACCTCTGATCACATCCTTTGGTTTAGGTAGAACTCTCAGAGTAAGAGACCCAGGTAATCTTTCACTGTAAAGGGGCTCACTTGGCCTGATCTGTGCCTCTCCCAAACACTGAACACCCAAAGTATTCTATGGCATGTAACTGCATAGAAAAATAGTGGCATCTGAAGGCACAGACAAAGAATAGGTGACACAGAATAAACTACTCTCATCACCTTGTACTTTTCCTTTCAGGGAATTGTCAAAATAGTCAGTACAAGAAAACTGCTGTAAAATTTCAGACATTTACGTTAGGGACTTTGAGGCAGACTTAACATTTCCAATTCGAATATTGAGGCCTTCACAAGGGCTTTCACATCTGCTGTGTTTTCAGTGTAGTGAATGACACAAAATTCAATTACTTTAATTTAAAGAAAAAACAATGGGCCAGATTTGTGATACACTTCTGCCGAATGCAAGAACAATATGCATTTTTAAAAAAAAAAATGATTTTAAATTGCAAATCATTCCTTTAAGTAGCGGTTGCTATATATATTATATAAA
>NW_010409633.1:0-1142 GCF_000710305.1 Buceros rhinoceros silvestris
CACTGGTGGCACTGGAGCAGCTCCCAGCTCTGTCCCACCCCATAGGGGTGGGTGACACTGCGATTAACGTAGTGGAACACCCAGCAGCTGGGTCAAACGCTGACAGCGATCCGCGTCTCCAGGTTTCCAACTGGTTTGGTAACAAAAGGATCCGCTACAAAAAAAACATGGGGAAGTTCCAAGAAGAAGCCAATATTTATGCGGCCAAAACCGCAGTGGATGCGACGAACGTGGTGGCCCAGGGCAACCAGGCGAATTCTCCGGCTACGCCAAATTCAGGTGAGTCGCCAGCAAAGAGTCTGTCTGTGAGAAGGGCTTTCGTAATTCCTGCGATAATTAGAAATAATACCCAGGAATGCTGCGGTTTGAGACGTCGTGGGGTTTCATTTTTTTAAAAATAACGGGCTATTCCTCCAAGACCCGTTTTTAGTGGTTTCATTTCTCCTTAAAACCCATCCTTTGGTGTTTGGGTGGTTGTTGCAGCTTCCTCGGGCTCTTTCAAGATGACGAACTCTGGTGATTCGTTTCTCAACCTGCAGTCCCTGACCTCCTACCAGAGCTCCCCGGTGGGAGCCAACGTGCAGTCGCAGGTCAGTGAGGGGAAAAAAAAAACCAAGAACTTCCAGATCAACCTCGAACCCCCATTCTGGGCTCTGGGGAAGAGTCGCTGTCCCTTGAGACCACCAAAGCCCAGCTTGCCGTGTTTCCCCCTCTTCAAGCCGGTCTCACTCCCTAGGAGCAGAACTCGGGGATCACGGGGTTGGCAAACGTGGATTTAATCCTTCGGCTGGGTCTCTACGTCCAGCTGGATGGTGGAAGGTGTGTGCCTTGGGCCGACGAGCGGCAGCAGGGAGGCTCTAATTGTGGGGTGGTAACGAACCAGCCCAGCACAGTCCCCTTGGGAGCAAGGAGCTGCCGAGAGAACTTGGGGTTCCTGCCGGAGAACCCGTCCCTGGGCTAGGGGTTGGTCAAGGGGTCGAAGAAATAGTTAAAAGAAGGGGTCAAGGAAATAGTTAAGGAGTCAAGGAAATGGTTAAATACTTGAAGAATTAATTACAGAATTAAGGAGTTAAGGAATTGCTTAAAGACTTAAAGATGTAAAGAAGGAAGTAAAGCCTTTTTGGCCTGGGGCGGGGCGGGCG
>NW_010409633.1:1358-2835 GCF_000710305.1 Buceros rhinoceros silvestris
CCCCTGTACTCGACGCAGCGCATCGAGGTGAGAAGGGCCGGGCTCCCCCCTCCTAGAACCACCCACTCGGCCCCACGGCCGGCGAGTACCAGGTTGGGTTTTACGCCCCGACGGCTCCGATGGGGGGAGGAAGCAGGAAAAAGGATAAAAAAGGGTAAAGGGATGTTGTTGAATCAGCTTTTCCCTCCTGGAAACTCGATTTAAAACGTTGCCTTCGCTCACCACAAAATTTGTGCATTAATTTTTTGCCTTGTGGCGCTAAGAGCAGCATCGTGAAACCTCAGGGAGGTTTTACGGGACGTTTGTGGTCTGGGCTGTGCCGAAGTGAACCTGTCATCCATCCCCAATGAGCTGTGAAAATTGAAAGGTCTATTTAAGGAAAGATTTGACGCAAGGCTCCGTTTCTCCTCCCTGCAGGCAAACGGCAGCTGGCAGGACGCTCCCACCCCTTCCTCCATCACCTCGCCGGCTGGAGACCCCGGGAGCGTCAATTCCGACGCCTCCAATTAAATTTTTAGGACCCATCGATGAGAGGAAAGAGGTCGTTAGTGTAATTTGTCAACGTTTTTTTGGCCAATACTCTTTATTTTTACAACTCGACACTAATTACCTCAGACCCCCCTCCCCGGAGCCAAGGGAAGATGACGGCGACACCGCTCTACCTCTCCGCCTCCCGCTGTCGAGTTCTTTTTACTTCAGCCCCGTCGGGATGTTGAAATTATTTCAGAAAGAACTGGCTTCCTTTTCTGAACCAAATTCATTTTTTTAAAACAAAAAACCCCACGGATTTTATGGTAAAGAATCAAGTGGCTCTTCTAGAACTTGGCGCTCGGGTTTTACCGCTGAAGAAAATCAACTTATTTTAAGTTCCACGAGGTTTTTTTTTTACTCTGAAATTTCTGTTCTAGTTGGTAGCTCCTCCCCATTAAACCCCGTTATTGTCATTGTACGTGTCCCCTCTATTGTAATTTTTTTCCGTATTGTAATTTTTTTTTCCGTATTGTAATTTTTTTTCCGTATTGTAATTTTTTTTCCGTATTGTAATTTTTTTTTCTGTATTGTAATTTTTTTTTCCGTATTGTAATTTTTTTTTCCGTATTGTAATTTTTTTTTATAGCAAAATAAGCTTTTTCTTAACGAGAATTCACTCTGAGCTAATTAATCAGGACGTCGCTTTACCAAAACTTTCCCTGGACGCTGCTCTCGGGTCGGACCTTCCGCGCTGTGTCGTAAATCCCATTAAATTCTAATTTAATGTCTGGTGAAAAGGAAAGAGAAAAAAAAAAACAAACAACGGCGAAACCCACTTGGGTCCCTGTGGATGAGAAGGTTTTTTGTGCATTTCTGCAGCCCCTTCAGTCGAGATTTTATCAAAGAATAAACTTCCAAAGCCTTTTTTATTCGGTAATTTCTTCCCCGCTCCCGCCCCGGGGGAGCGCTGAGGGGACGCACAAAAGGGCGGGAAAAGGGGAGGGCG
>NW_010409634.1:0-343 GCF_000710305.1 Buceros rhinoceros silvestris
CCTCCTCGCTGGGCAAGGCCTAGTGTCCTCCTCCTAATCCCCCAGTGCCAGCCGGTCCCAAGTTGCAGATATCCTTAATTTCTTAATTAATGGGTCTTGTGTGACAGCAGCCTAATCACGCTGCCTAATTGAGCGTTGTCTTATCTCTGCGCTGCCGTATCTGTCTGCGCTTTGAAGCTCCGGCTCCTTGCGGCGTGCGCTGGGGCTGCTGACGTGGCTGGTGTCGCTGTACTCGGCTCTTGCTCAGCTCATTGAAGGTGGAAAGCGGGGCTGGGAGCGCTCCTGGGGGAGAGCCCCGGTCTAACGCTGCCTCCCCATCAACCCCAGCCGCGGAAATGGCGGC
>NW_010409634.1:525-773 GCF_000710305.1 Buceros rhinoceros silvestris
GCTGCCGGGCCGCCATGTACCCCGAGACGGTGGAGGACCGCTCGCTGCTCATCAGCACCCAGCTGGAGGGGCAGCAGACCAACGTCCAGCGCCTGGCAGAGCCCTCGCAGATGCTGAAGTCGGCCATCGTGCACCTCATCAACTACCAGGACGATGCCGAGCTGGCCACCCGCGCCATCCCGGAGCTCACCAAGCTGCTCAACGACGAGGACCCGGTAAGGAAGCGTGGTTTGTCTGTGCCTGTCTCC
>NW_010409634.1:918-1210 GCF_000710305.1 Buceros rhinoceros silvestris
GTGTTTTGTCTGTCCCTGTCTCCGGGCGTTCTGCTGACGGGGGGCACCGCTGGGCTCCCGTCCTCGCTGGGCTCTGTGGCCGCTGTCCCGCTCCTGGCAAAGCTCTGTGCTTGAGCCCACCCCTGCCCGCCCGCATCTCCTCGCAGCCTGTCCTCGCTGCTGGGACGCGGCTCTCCTGGCCTTGCACGGACACCGAGCGCTTCTTGCTGGGGCTCAGTGCTCCTGCCCATCCCCTGCCCTGCCCCTGCCTGTGCTCTGTGGACCTGACCGTTGGCTGCCGCTCCCCGAGCGT
>NW_010409635.1:0-261 GCF_000710305.1 Buceros rhinoceros silvestris
GGGCAGGGAAGGGAAGGGCGGGGTGGGGCGGAGCCGTGCGCCCCGGCGGCAGCCACACGGCTCCGCTGCTGCGGGAAGAGCTGGGGAGCAGCCGGCGGGCTCTGAGTGCAGTGGTTTTTTCAGCCCTGCTGGTGAAAGGATGGAGCTTGGCCCAAGGAGGTGGCTTGTGTGCTGTCCAAGAGCTTGCAGAGCAGCAAAATCACCGTCTTCATCTGCATTTTGTCTGTTTGCTGACAAGCGAGGATCGGCGGGGACTGGGGC
>NW_010409635.1:454-30660 GCF_000710305.1 Buceros rhinoceros silvestris
GGTCTCCGGAGGCAAGGAGACACCCCCCGTTTTGTTAGTCTGCTGCTGATCTGTCACATAGTAAGACTTGTAGCCGTAGCAGAGACGTATTTAAGGCACTAAATGGCTTTTGCAATTATTAGATGCCTTTATCAGCTTTGCTTTGGCATTTAATCTGCCACAAAAGCTATTTATTGCCTCATAAACTCCTCTGCAGCAAACATTATCCTTTAATTAATCCCTGAAAACTACAGAGGCTGATGAGGTAACCTGTTTTTCACACCACCCACCCAATTAAGCTTAGGGGAGTTTGTTGCTGTTTTCCCTTTCATTTTGTTTTTAGACAGTTGTCAGCTGGCCCAGTCAAAGCTTGTTAGGACAGGCAGTAGCAATTTAGCAGCATGGCGCAGGTGGCAAATGCCAGCCAAATCTCCGAGCTGTGAGAGTTATTCACAGCTGAGAAACCTGGGAGATGAGTAAAAGTTAAAAGCTAATTTAACTCACAATAAAATCTGAAGGGCAAACTGAACAGTGTGCGGCTTCAGAACTACATCATGTTACAGACTCATTAAAAGATTAGAGACAGCTGCTAATTGGGAGTATTTGAAGGTAAGGACGCAATAACAGAGGCAGATCTCTCACGTACTGAAAGATTTCAAATGGATAGTTGCTTTATGTATCATGACTTTCCGTATAGCAACCCTGACAGGAATTCAGAGCAGCTGAAAGTGTCACGATCTGTCTACCACTAGAACAACTCAATACCTTGAGATAGCCACCAGAAAAATGCTTTGTAGCACAGATACAAGGTTTATTATACACATAAAGTTTTGCTATTTCCACGTAGCCCAAGCCATACCTCCACCAGAATCAGACATCCATTTTAAACTAAAGCAGTGCACAAAATAACAAAAATCTTAGTCATCGTGTTTTCAAATATTTATCTGGCCATATGAGGACTGGAAATTCAAGGATCTTGTCCAAAACTTGTTGATTCTAGCAGAGCGTTTTACTGGGAGGAAGGGGAGCAAGAAACATTCCCCTGAATATTTGGGAGTTGTCAATGCTGAGTCCTACCTCATTGCTTCCTGTGAATGACTGATAAAAATTCTTGTGGAATTGCTACGGCCTGCTCGGAAACGTGATGTCAAGAAAGAAGGTATTTTCATATATTTATCCAGGTTAGTTACTGAGTTGCAAAGCGGTGTTGTAATGCACCGGTTTTCTGCAGACCTACAGCAAATGTTTCCTGAACTTCAGGAAGTACCTGGTGACATGGGCTGTACAGTTTGCAGTTAAGGTAATATAAATTTGATAGAGCACATGAAGTACAGGAAGGGAAGTTATTCCAAAAACTGTTGCAACAAATTACCCCATCAGCATTTTAAGTTTCAAAACCAAATTCTGAAAGAAAAAATAAATCTCTTGTGTTTGGGAAGTGGGAAGAGAAAGAGAAAACTGGGGGAAAAAATTGCCTCCTATGTCTCATGGCTTTTGACTTTTCCTCATCTCTGGAAGGAAAAAACATCCCAAACCCACAAACAAACCTCAACCTTGCTCTAATACTGGCTCATAGCTGGGAATTTACATCTCTTGTGGCAGGTGTTAATCATGGTGAGACTAAAGAGCAGTTCCACCTGAGTGACTCCTTCTATGCGTTAGTAGGTGGTAGCGTAGTCAGGACTCAAATTATAAAAGGTTATGTATTCAGAGATGTATTGAAAATTCCAACCCAGTAATTATGTTTTCCAAAGTGGTCCATTTGTGCTGCGTTACCCATGGAGACATTATGCATTGCCGAAGTGATGTGTTCTTGCCACCAGAGTTTCCGAAACCTAAGTAGGAAAAAACAAAATAAGTAGGTGGATGCTGTTAAAATAGAACTTTGGAAGCTAGGAAGTCTAAGACTTTCTGTCCCAGGAGCAGGTGTGGTGCGGCAGTGTAGTTTTATGTGGTGATACATAGATAGGTGGATGTGGTACAATTACCAGCTTCCTGTACCGCAGGGAAATGGAGGGCAGAGCGGTACAAGGCTTGGGAAAAACAGGACTCTGCAATGATGAATACAGCAACAGTTCACTTACCTTGTTTGGTCCCAGGAACAAATACACACACAGTTTTACACATCCCACAATGCAGTAGCACCTTGGTATGTGTAGTCCACAGCTCACGGAAATGAAAAGAATAACAGTAAAAAACTTTGGAGTGGGACTTCAGGGAGTTTGTTGGAAGTTAAAGTAGGCAACCAGTTCTAATTCAAGGTACAGCCAGACAAAGTGTGATAGTGAGAACAAATTGTCAGGAACAGCAATGTTCACGGCTCACGAGCCCTCTGGCTAGAGATCAGGGCAAAGGTCCAGACCTGTGAGCTAGCCTCAGCTCGGAAATGCTGGCAGAGGTCCCTCATCGTGCCAGCTCTAGTGCTTCTAGGCCTCTAGTTTCTGCTTTCTCATATACCTGACACTTTTCCTTTCTGAGGTTTTTGTTTGTTCTTTGTTTTTTGTGGGGTTTTTTGTATTTTTGTTTCACCAAAACCAAAGCTGGATTCAGAAAAAAGTGCTCCTCTTCCTGGTTGCGTAACAGGGCACGAATACTTGATTACAGCTGATGTCCGTTTCTTTCTGAGCACAGCTGTAGCTCCCAGGGGAAGTGGTAGTGCCGGCCCTTCTGTTTTTGTTTTTACTGACTAGAGTGCTTGTTCAGCAATATTAACGTGCAGCCCACTAGGCTATGAGTGAATCTGTGTGGGATTTCTTTCTACCCTGAAGCTATGCCTCAATACAGAACAAACTGAAGCATCGTAAGGAGCAGGGAGTGTGAGAGTGAGTGTGTAAGGATGCGAGGCTGCTCTCTGTAGACCGGCATTTTATGTGCTTCTCTATGGGAGGGACTGTAGTTGTGTCTCTGCATCATGGACTGTTCTGTTTAAGCACATTAAGCAAAACTTTCTTTGGCTAAAACGCAAAAAAACCCTCCTGGTAATGTGCCACTTATCTACAGTTAATTGAAAAATCTTCTCTTGACTGTCTAGTGGATATAGAAACAAAAGAAACAGAAGCAAGTTTGTTTTCCCCAAATTACATCACATCGCACAAACTTCTATTAAGCTGCTTTTCAGAGTGGATTAAGAATACCCCTGTTGCTTCAAAAAGATGACAGCGTCCTGCTCAGTGGGCCAAAGAAATTGTGATGCACTGTTACAGAGATTTGCCTGCAGTGAGGAAATCTGCCTTGTTAGCTCTTCTTCTAAGTATAAGGCAAACCAAAAAATTAACGTGGGCGTCAGAGTTGCATCCTTTGGAATGTAAGTCATCAAATGCACTATGGTGAACACTGCTTTGTTATCGCTTCTTAAATAGAGTGGGTCGATCAGAGCAACCTGAAGAATAGTAACAATCTCACCATATTGTCCCTAGGACTTAGAAAGAACAAGGGATGCTGAGAGCTGTTTGAACAGCCTTCTGCATCGCTGAACCCAGCCTTGCCCCGCCAAAAAACCTCTGAGGAGCAGGACGCTGAAGGTAATGTCTCTTTGTGAGTACCACCACTAGGAGGGATGGTCTCCTTCAGCTCTAGCAGCAGTGCAGTGCAAGAGGCAGACAAAGGCAATACTATTATTCATGCTTTATTTGGTACAAACAACACATTCTAGTCTGCCTACCAGAAATCAAGCCAGATTGAGTCATAAATGTTGTGAGCTTGAATGCCTGAATTGTTCCTAATGTCTGAGCAAGCCTTTTCTTCTGGTTTCCGCCAATCTGATTTGCAATCCCAAAGGGTTTGTAGTGTTAACATGAGTACATTGAATGGGTTTTGACTAATTCAGTCTCAGTTGAAAATGAGTGTGTGTGTAATGGGATATTTCTGAGAAGAAACCTCTTGTATTGTGCTTGTCTGAGTACAAGGTTTGTTTGAATGCTGCCACAGTCTTTATTGGACATCATAGCCATGTCTTTGAAGCATTAAGCTAATAAAACTTAGTGTCAAGACTAGGGAGGCAGTTAAATGTGAAACAAGCATAACCTCTCCACTCAAGCCAGTCCCTCCAAACAGGGGTCAGACTTTCAACCTCAGTTGTTTACACAGTGGAAAGAACCAGCAATTAAAGATTTTTAAATCCTTGTAGTTGTCAAGTGTCAAAATTAATAGATGCCAGTAAGTACTTTCTACAGTGAAGACAGAGGCAGGAACAGATCATCACACTGATTAGTTATTTGTTTTGAAAAAAAGGCTGAGTTTATTGATTATCACAAGTGAGACGAGCACATTTCTGTCTGATCTCAGACAAGTCACTGATTTTCAGTCCTTCTGTTCCTTTTATGTGCTCTGTTTGTTTTGACTACTTGAAAGCACTTCAGGACACAATCTGTCTCTCTCTGCTTTACCTAATGCCAGGACCAACAAAGCTCTGCTTTGCTTTGAGCTCTTTAGACACTGGTGAAACATAAATACTTTCAAAGACGATTAGCAACACTGGCTTTGAATGGGAAGTCATAGCGTGGTCTGAGAAGGAAGGACATGCTATTATTCCATGTCTGATGACGAATATCATCTTGGAAAGGAGGAGAGTGGGAATTTTTGCAGATACTAGAAATCTTCAAAGTACTGCACAGTTGTGGCAGAATGTATTGCAAGTGCTTGGATTGCATTTGGCTGAAAATCAAATTAGCTTTATAAATACCTGTATGCCTCAATAGCACCCAAAGGCCAGGAGAAGTCCAGCAAAAAATAAAGAACTCCCTGCCCTAAGCAGACACTCATGATTATGTATAAAATTTAAACATCAGGTGCCTCGAGGGAGAAGAGCTTGACGATGTTGTAGTTTTTAGTCTGTAAAACAAACAAACAAATCAAAATAAGCTTTACTCTGAAGAATTATATAAATCTTCCATTTCTTCCTTTTTTTTCCTATTATTTTTATCACCATAGCACCTGAGAGACCCAGCTGGCATAAAGAGCAAGGCAATGTACAAACCCTGCCACAGAAAGGTTGTTGATCCTTCAAAGAGCTGTTGGTCTTAGAGCACAGTGAGAGGGGCAAATTAAGCTGATTAGGAGATGCCCAGTCTGACTACATTTTATAGCCTTTTTCACTCCAGAACTTCCTGCCATCCCAGCTCTGCTGGTTGATCTACTTTTTTAACTTGATTGTTTTTATAGAGTCAGACTGCATTCTGTAGTAATTAGATGAAGAGCTGAGATGGGTGGAACTCTGACAGACAGTTGAGTTTCCCGGGAGTGGAAACCTCTTAACCATGATCAGCAGCAGAAGACACAGCAAGTGAACATGCACTGATTAAGTCAGCCCTGATCTCACAGGAGTGGAAAATAAGTGCAGTCAGAAATTCCTTCTTGCTGATCTGGTGCCAGGCCGTGATGAGGAGCACCTGCAAAGATAGTCACTGTTGAAATTACTCTGGCCTTTAATTTTGTTGTTTTAAAGGCTAAAGGAAGTCCCACCAAAATTATTTTAAGTAACAGAATGTCTGAGGTAATCATAGAAGGGCACATTTAAGTATAGGTAGAGCATATAAAGTTTGCTTCACCCCACTTCTGCTGTACAAGGAGCTTTTAATGTATCACTAATTATTCCACAGATGCAACAAAAAATTGTGGTGTGTGTGTTTCCACTCAGAAGATCTGTGACTGCCAAAATGTCCTCCGTAACTGGAGGAAGTATTTCTATCACGGGAGTGGTCCAGGTTTAGATAGTCTGTTGCCATCATCATGGTGGACTATTCTAATTCTCCTTCTAGTTCACTAATGTGCATTCCTAGTAACTGTAATTATTAGAGAAATAGTACGAGGTCACTAGAGCTCCTGAGGCACTTGCCGGCAGTGTGTATAGGTGGTGGTAACATCTCGTAAATCCAGTAATCTAGGTGCATCTGAATAGGCTGTTAGATATCTATTAGTTGGAGAATCCTGAACCTGCATGGTGTCAAGGGTAGTTCGGTGCTTTCATACCCGGCAATACAACTTTGCTAGAGCTAGCTAACAGGAAGTGGTGTAGAGAGCAGCACATCTGAGATCTGGCCCTTCTTCAGCATGTGGGAGCGTCACTTGGAATTCACACCCGTGTGTCCTCACAGCCATCTATAGTTGATATAGCTGAAGCTCTTGTGAATTCTGAGAAAAGGAGTGTGCAGGCTTCAGCTTGGTGGTGAGAACTGAAAGGAGATCTACAAAAGCACTTGCTCTTTAGATTTTGGTGCTGTTCAGACAGGTACTCTGTACTGACCTATTCTGCTTTGCCAGGACAGGTGGTTCTGGGTCTGTGCAGAGGCAGCTTTGGGCCACTTAGTCAGCCAGGGAGTTCAGACAGCTTCAAGGTTATGCAGTAGGTTATGAGTAGTTTTTAGGAACAGTTTCAGACTTTAATTTTTAATTACATCCCTTTTTTTTTTTGTTCAGTTTGGCCTTACAGTGAAGTATGATTAAGGCAGTGTTAAAGGTTTTCCACACCAACAATTTCACCTTCAAAGGCATTTGCAGCTGTGACCTCGAACACTGTCTCTGTGTTTCACTTACTTCTCTACTGACAGAAGGAGGATTTCATGTTCACTGTTCATAAATAGGATCATGCCAGAGAACATTCTGACTCTCTGTGCAGTCTCTCTGCCGGCAGTCTGTCTGCTTGATCTGCCAACCCTGAATTTTCACCTCCTCACCTGATTTGAAAAGGGGCAGATATTATGGTTTTCTCTGAAACGAGCTGCTGAATTAACGACTCTCTCCTCCAAAGGCCACATAGGGGAATGAAGGGCTAATTCTCTGTCCCATAGTGCTCAGCCCTGAGTTATGTGGCAGCACTCTGATGCATACGATATTCTTAGAAACCATTTTGATGAGGTGTCACTGCATCAGCTGTGAGCAAACGCAGATGAAAGGCTCAACAGATAACAAACCAGAGGAATTGCCTTTAGTCTGAGGTTCATGTCCTCACTCAGGAGTTAGATTTGGAATCTGCTTGTCCTGGATGTCATCAGAGTATGTTTAGAAAGCATGGGCACAGCTGTCCAGAAAATCTAAAAGGATTGCTGACCAGCAATTTTTTTTTTTTTTGCAGGCTACATCCAGCTTTGATGTGCTGCAAATACACCTACAAGATGTATATCCAGGCTGACAAAAGTCTAGTTGAATGTTTAGCACTAGGTGCTTCACAGCCTTTCAGTAAAGTGCTAATTGTGCAGATCTTTGTGCAGGTCGAACAGCAGAAACTTTGGTGTGTTCTGGGGTAGGGGAATATTTTGGCTCGTCATGTCAGATACAGCCATTGGCCCCAATTTGGCAATTACTTCACTGTGTGTGTAATTTTAAGCACATAAGTAATTCCAGTCAGTCAGGCTTGTGTTTAAAAGTGCATTGCTGACTGGGGAATTTCTGGCTCCTATAGCTGTTCAGATCTTGGCTCCCAGAAGTCTTCCTCTAAATTTAACAGCATTTCTACTTTGCTCTCTTGTGGTAGAAAAGCGGTAGCCTGCTTTGCTCTGTCAGCACAGACAGCAAATCTGCTTTAGCTACCACCCTGAGAGGATCTATCATTTATGCATTATATATTAATGCATGATAACTTGATGGGAGTAAACACCTTATGGTTAACTTTGAGGGGCTAAGCAGTAAGTCTTGCTAAAGCTGATACTCATTAGCTAGGTTGCATGAAAGCACAACCTAGCCAATTGGCAAAAACTTTGCACAATCTTTTATAAAGTTGGGTGCTTATTCCACAAAGTTCAGAAGTTTAGAGAGCATTAATAGGGCAGTACAGAATAAGAACTGAGAGACTGCTAGAAATGGAATTGCTTTTGCAGTGAGACTGGGGAAGAAATGAGTAAACTCCTTTGAACTAGCTGAAGTAGGCCATGAAGCTCCATCAGCTCCATGTTACGCATGAGATAAATGTTGTTCAGGACTGCAAAGGAGAAGATATAGCAGCTTAACTCCTCTTTGGAGAGAGGAAGGACTGCTTGGGACATTTGTAGGTAAGGGAAATGTATTTAAAACTATGGTGCTTTTCCTTGTCCTGATGTTTTTTTAAAAATGGATCCTTCACTTATTGCACCCTAACCTGGATGAATGAGGGAGCTTCTCCTTTCCTCTGGGCAGTGATGTGTTTTACTTATTTGTACTAGGAAATGTCTTCAGGCCACCTGCCACTTCAACCCTGGCTGTGGAAGAATTGACCTATAAAAGGGAGAGAGTGCTGCCTTACGGTGCAGGCCTTTCCCTTGCTTTTGTACCACATTCTTCCCTTGAAAGCAGACCATACAACCTGGCCCAGGTCAAAATGGGAGAACGGCAAAAGCAGCCTTAGACTTGCTTTTCCTCTGAGGCTGCACTTTGGCTGTTGACCAGCCAAGTGTATCGGGTAAACGTACTTGCTATTTCATTAAAAACGTATTTGAGTCTTTCCTGTTTTCCAAACTGCCATTGCCTATGCCACCGAGGTTTGGGCACGTGAGCACCGCCCTCACCACACCCCACCCCACCCCCCTTTTTTTTTTACAAGAGTCTTGTTCAGTGCTAGGTTTTCCAAACTGTGGACTGTGCATACCCCTGCTGTACAGATGCATCAAACACTTTCTCATCTCCTTGGACTTCCAACATATTCCAGCATAATTCTCCTATGGGGCAAGTTGTTCCACAGTTGCCGGAATAAGAATTCTTTTGCCTCCTGCTTGAGCATTTGAGACTGGCAGCTCTCTGGGATGGTATGCGGAATTACAAGGATCATTGGCAGATCAGTAGGCACCTTCTAAGCTCCTGTCTGGGCCTTTCAGTTGTCAGTAACTACAGAAGTCAACTTCACATCAGAGGTGTTCTGGCTAGATAAGCACCTTGTAGCCTTGGGCACCACCCTCCTCACTACATGCGAGGTGACTTCCACATCTTCAGCTCTTCTTCCAGGCAGCGGGAAAAGCCACAACTATCTGGGGAGTTTTGTCAGCTGTAGCTAGTGTCTCCTAGACACTAGCTTCCTTCTCCTTTCTGGAGAAAATCCACGTGTTCCCACGTGCAGCCCAAATACATCCAAGCAAAGCAGCAAGAAGTAGGGCACAGTTTATGACAGGTTTTCATGGCTTCTATAGAGTAAGTGAGAGCACATGGAGCTCTGTGGGTGGCATCAGCCCCCATGGGACCGTATTGCTCTCTCCTTTCCTCAGCTGTGCAGTCCTGCAGTTAAGGCTTCTGTTCATACTTGAGAGCGAGGATGATCTGAGGGGAGGTGTGTGTAAGGGTCTAGAGCATTGCTGGGACTGTGCTCATGGGGAGAGGTGGAACTGACAGAGAGGTGATATCAGTCGCCTTCTGATGCCTCAGAAAGGATATCATGTTCTCAGATCCAGAGGGAAGCAGTGTCTTCACTGATTGCCTTGTCTCTCTGCCAGAATGGGAGCAAATGGCTTGGTAACAGGAGTTGTTGCAGAAGGGCCCAGGAGTCCGAGCAGGTGGTACAGCTGGTGATGACAGACTCAGGCTGTGGGAACAGTATGTGTGCTGGAGATAGCCAGGGAGAACTCCTTTTAGCAGGAGCTGGGCAGACTCGCAGTCACATGGGCCCTGGGTCAGCGGTACAGCTCGAGCTTTAGGAAGCGCAGAGGACAAAGTCTTCAGAACTTGCATGTCGCAGCTGAGTGACTCCGCAGTGCGCTGACTCCCTTTCCTGGGGCCATCGGGTTGTTCTCATGGTCCCGTGTCTGCAAGGATCATAAAATGGAGGACACCACTGCCACCCCCAGCCCCACCCCCCCAGTATTTCTAGCCTGACAGTGCGTTTGGAATTGGCTCAGGCACTGGGCAAAGGTTCATTTTGAGTATTTGATATGAAGTGTTCACTTCTGGCTAACGCTATTTCTGTTACATCCCTCCTTCAGAGCGTGGTTTAAGAGGACTCTCTGATAGAACTAGGCACTGCCTCTTGCTGACTCTGCGTCAGCTCCTGCGGCATTTTGAATGCTGCTTAATTCCCCTCTGAAAAGAACTGACACAACCGATCCCCATGAACTCTTCACACTTGACAGGAACACAAGTGAAGAGGTTGATCCGTAATAATTAGGAAACTGGGATCAAAAGCAGGCAGCTTAGCCCAAGCTGTTTTGCTCAGAGGCAGTACTGCAGATTATGATATACAACTTCATTACTAGAGAACATAATTTGTGCAAGTGAAGGAACTTTCCTGAGTGGAAAAGCTGCTATAAATATCGTTCTGAATTCTACTCAGGTTGGAAGAGCACGTGTTTGAATATTTTTTAAAAGAGCAAAAGGAGAGTTTCGTGTAGTGTTGTCCTATTTCTTGCATCACTCCTCAGAGGAAAGGCCTTTGTCACCCACCTGGCTTCGTATGTCATTCAGAAACAAAAAATCAAGAAGATAGAAATGGTGTTTCTTAAATCCTTTTCCAAACAGAAATCACTTTAGAGCGGCAGCAGGCATCTTTGGTTCAGGGCCGTGGCTGCTTTGCCAAAGGCACACTGAAGTGTGTTTTCACTGAAGAGCCTTTTTTATGTCTTTTTGATACTGCGTTAACAACAGGCCACGCTGCTGGAGAGGGTCATCCTCTACCCCACACTGCCGCTTTTCTGCTTACTTCATACATTTACTCTGCACTCTATACAGTCTGTACAGTGGATGCCAGACCCATAGGGTGGATGTGAATTGAAGATTTAGGGGTTTTTTATATATTCTGTGTGAACAGTCTGACAAATGCAGAGGATTCCACATATCATAGCATTTATTTCATTTGTCTCACATGACACGTGGCTTCACGGAGGATTAGCAATCAGCAGCCATTATGCAGCAGTGAGTTAGACACGAGAGTTCCTGAGATATATAATGGCACAAAGGTTTGCAGACTCAGTCATGAGGAGACACAACTTACTAGGGTTGGGGTGTTGGTTTTTTGGTTTGTTTTGAGGTTTTTTTGCCTCTGGATATCTAGTCTACATTAATCTTTTTTCAGGGCAGTGATAGACATATAGTATTACTGAAGGAATTTTAGCACTGAAATTTCCAGGTACCTCAGGGATTTTTCCAGAACAAAACATTACCAAACTGCTGGCTGATCATTGGGAAAATGTGTCCCAGAATCACAACTGTGGGCTTTTACTTGGTTTTAATTAGCGAGAGATCGTAACAGTTTGTCGTGTTTAACCCTGGAGTGCTGTGGGATTACTGCTTTCATTACATGGCTGTGAAGTAATGGTAATTCTCTGCCTCTGAGCGCTCTTGACAGAAGAGTGCTAGAAGATTCCAGCTCTGCATTTGCTTTTTTGTCCTTTCTAGGGTTGTGTGTATGTGGTGTGCATTATCGCTTGTTCCCTGTTTTACCTCATAGGACGCAGGTTCTTCAGCACTTTGAGGCTTTACTGTCATTTCCCTTGGTATGGCAGGTCTTTCGTCAGTGCTTGTTGGAGCATACGTTTTCTGCTGTGGTCAAGTATCAATATTTAGTGTCTTTGAACAGAACAACACAAGCACCTAATGTAAACATTTCAACAGATAAAAAAATCTCAACTGAGAAGAGGAAAAAGAGTCAAGGCCACAAAGACGAATCCTCAAAGTTTTATGCAGGTGGTGTGAATTTCAGCATCACTGTGTCTAATTGCTTAGTTCATGGTGGCCAGACCATAATCCCTGTCCTTGAGTTAGGCACCTCTACAGTAAATGTGACATAGAGACACCCAGTGTGCTTTAGGATTGGCTAATTTAGTTGCATTTCAGGGTGGATTATCACGCAGGATTTCATGCTCATGACAGCAGAGTCAGCTTGCCTTATGCTGCCTGGAACTGGAGGAAGACTTTTGCTTTCTGTTGTTCCAAACAAATCAAGAACCTCTGGGCTAAGAGAGTGAGAGCAAAGGAATGACTTACTAAGTGAAGGACTTGGAAACCCACTTGGGAGGGAGAAGCCCTTGGTTCCGGTTTCTGCCCTATTTCTGAGTCTCTGTTATAGTGGGTATCAAATACTCCTACTTACTTCTGCCAGAATGACTGAAATTTTTCTAGATAAAATGTTAATTAAAATGGAGATAAAAATGGACTACATAATCTTTCCCTGTTAAACCTCACCTTTTGCTGCAGGTCATTAGGTTCAATTAAGTTCGTCAGTGGCAAAAAGCAATGATTAGGTATTTCCTAAACTAGAAGACCTTCAGATAGACTGTAACATAAGAGAGTAACCAGAGTAACATTAATGTGTTGTCTAAAGCTGGAGATGAGAGAACTAGGTGAAAGTTGAAACATTTTCTGGTGCAGTGGTATCCCACTGAAGTCTGTAACACAGAATTCCATCTTCGAATTAGTGGGAAAAAATATTCTATCCCTTACCTTTTATGCATTCTTTTGGCCTTTGATATCACATGCCATTTTGATTAGCAAGAGATTTCCCATCGATGTGCTCAGCATATGACAACAAGCTCGTTGTACAGAGGTAACATGTTGTTTGCTTGTTGTCTAAAGGTATTTACATTTTGTAAGATATGTAGCAAGTTCTTAAAGGGGGGAAGGTTTTGATGATGTTAATTCATGGTTATTTTCCTTTTGTCATTGCAAGACAGAAGGGATGCAAATACACATGTTCAGTAGTAAAACTATCCAGTTCTGAGCGGTGACAAATTACACAACAGGTAGCAATCAGGGATACAAAACAGAACAAACAACAACCCACAACCCAGAACATGTGCCAAGTTAGCCCTGTCTTTTAAATGAGAATCTAGCTTCCTTCTAGAGTAAGTTAGAACTACGCTGAGTATCACCCCTTAGAAATGATTGCTGTAGGCAGAATCCTCCCCATTCTGCAACATCATCTCACTAACATTCCGGAGCACTTCGGTGCTCTGTGACAGGTTAAACCTCGTGGAAGTGGAGCAAAGAAATGTTACCCCTGCTTTTCATCCATTTATAAACCGGTGACAATTTATGAAATTGGAGGAAAGACCGAACGATAGCATGTGAGTCCAGTCAGGAGTAAGAAAAGCAGAGGCAGAATGTGTAACAGGACATTTCTGGCACGTGCGAGTGTGCTGTGATTCTGTGACGTGGGCTCCGACTACACCACCACACCCAAGGCACTGTTGACAGGTTTAGGTACATTATGAGCAAGATTTTCCCCATCCGTTGGAATTTCATGTGGCTTTTATTTGACTTGGACCATGCTCTGTAGTCTGACAACGAGCTTAGAGGCCTTATTGTAGCTTCGAAAGGCAAAGCTCTTGGAAGAAAGGTGAGATGAGATCATGCACGGTATCTTTGCCATGATTTTTGGCAGTATTTTGCAGAATTACTTTGCATATGAATTGTACCAGCTCTATCGCTATTTCAGCCCTTTATTTTAACGGGTCTGTAGCACATGTTGGGGCCAGTGAGGAAGTCAAGGTGTATCTTGTTAGCTATAATTTTATGAAGAACTATGTTGATTATTTACCTTAGTGGTGATGTTTATGCAGTTCCGGAGACCACTTTTCTTCACTTGGTAGAGACTGAATGTGTGCTACAAACAGTTAGAGTAGTTGCTACAACCATGAGAAAAAAGGTTCAGTCCTTTCTCCATAGAGCAGTAAAAAGAAAATATTAGTAGTAATAATAATAATTTTTTAGAAACTGCCATGTTTTAACCACTTTTGGAGGAGAAATACGCCTCTTTTCTCCTTTATGTGAAATTTGGTCCAATAATTATGTTTCCAAGTGCTTTCTGCAGGTGGAAGAAAAATACAGGGAAATGCCTCAAGAATCTGAGTAGATCTTGGGTTACTGAACAGCTCTGAAGTATTACGACACAAGCAGTGTTACCCATTCGTGTTCAGAAAAACAGGCCCAAGCAATGGGATTTACGAAGTTGGTAGCAAATAAATATTACTCAGGCCCCTGAGAGTAGCAAAAGGATACCTGGTTTTGCGACTTAGGCCCAAAGCCTCCGCTGCTAGTCAAGTAGTGGTTGGCACAGCCACGTTGGGGAGCTCCTGTGCTACGAGGCAGTGCTGAGTTCTGGCCTATCTGATGCCAAGGGCCTGCCATATCACTTTATACTTGCTGATATCTCATTTCTCCTTCCAAAGAGGAAAAGGGGGAGATTTCTGGACTTTTATCGTGTTTCCTTCGCAGGTTGCTCTAGGTACAGTTTGACATCCCGAGACAAACTTTGCAAAACCTTGGTTGCCACTGGGGAGAGAGAGATTCATTGGACGGGGCATAGGTCGTGTGTGCATCTGCTGTATGCGACTTTGTCCGTAACGGAATTGTGTGGTATAAGGATTTTGCAAGTAGCTAGTAACGTTTTTATGAAAACAGGTTAAATGTGCCACTTGTTTTAAAACCAGTTCCCCGGTTGGTCCCTAGGAGAGAATGCAGCAATTCTCCCCACATGCTCACACTGTTTAGCTCTTGCTAAACATGAGGAAAGCAGATGCCAGCTGGTCAGAGCTAAGCTTTGGCTTTTCTGCAGGTCTGTGTGAGGGGTGACATTGCTTTGGTGCCTTGAGTACAAACGCGTTCGGCTCAGAAGTGTGCCTAAATAGGTTTCATACACAAGCTTCAACAGACATATAGGCAGCTATTTTACCTTGGTTTAAGCCTTGTAAAAACAACACATACCAACTAGAAGCCAAAGAGGCCATTCAGCCCTTTGTACTTATCTAAAAATGCATTGGTTTAAATTGAATTGGTGGAACGTTTTTTAACGCAACACTGGCTGAGTTAAATGCTGCTGTCAGCTGGAGAAGGAAAATGGTCAGTACCCGTACCTTACAAGCGGCATGGCTTACTTTACCAGTAACGCAGTAACGGAAGGATTGGGGATTAGATGTTCCAGAGAGGCTGAGCTTCTTCCCACAACTGTTCTCTGTAATAGAGGATGGGGGTAAACCCAGACCCATTTTGTCCAGATAGATAGACAGACTCGGAACATTCTACCTAGGCTACAATCCGCAGTTTAACACTCATTACCTGGAAGGTGTTTGTAAGAACTCCCTTCTCAAATTTAACTCTGAGGGAACTGGAGGCCTACAAGTTCTCATACGTTTACTTACTACCTGACTTCCTGTCAAAGATCACTGCCTTTTAAAACCACTCTCCTGGCAGATCAATCAGGAGACCATTCTCTGGGGAGTTACGGTTATTCGCTATACCAGTTTGAAAACAAGTCCACACCTGGGTGGTTTTCCAGCATCGAAGCTTTCTTCTCTCATGTGTGCGAGCTACTGCATGTAGTAACGCTAGGATGAAATAGCCTAACACAGGCCACAGGGCTCTGCGCGCGGAGGGAGCCTGCCTGGTCCTTAGCTCACATAACCTCATCAGCTTTGCGTATAGTTTCTGAAGGGCGTTAAATTTCTCATGTAACCCTAGGCCGTTCCTGTTTCAGTGGAATACCTGCACTGAAGTAGTCAGCCTGTATCTTCCAGGGCTGGTATCTCCAGCAGGGCTGCTGAGCTGCGCTTATGTAGACGTTGAAAGCCAGCAGTGACACAGAGCATGCACTATTCTTAGGGTCTTCACTTCCCCAACATGGTGGAATTCACATTATTTCAAGGAAGCATTCTGTAGAGTTCCAAACAGCTGCTAAGCTTTAGTTGTCTCCTATTCTTAAAATAGAAACCATTAGAAACTAGTGTTGTGGTTTGGGTTTTTTTTTAACTGATGAGTCTAATCTCTAACCTGCAGCCATTGTTAAACTGCCGATAAGAAAGTGCAATATAAGTTAGCCAGCAATTTTTCTTCGATTTGGAGGAAGTAATTCAACACCTCCTTTTTTCAAAGCACTTGATACTGCATTTGGTGGGGAAAACTACATTCTCAGAAAAATTTCTGTCACATGTATTTCTGTATCTACCTCTGGCTTAGCATAATAAACACCTTATTATCAAGGGTGGCTTTTCCATTTTACAGAGAAAACACAAGTGGACCACGTACCTGTCATAAAATAACTGGAAAAGATACTTCATGTGCACGTAAGTAAGGGTGCGTATCTGCTTAACCCTATCATCTAGTGTAAACAGTTTTCTAGTACAAGGTTTGGGGGGTTAGTAGTTAGTTTGCATTCCCGTAATGCATATCCCAAGATTTCCTTAGCATGGGCAAAGGATGACAAATATCAGTACTTCATACAACTATATTTAATAAGTTATTACAGAAAAAATAAAGTCCAAACTACAAAGTTTAAGCAGTTGTAAGCAATAGCAGCATTGAGCTCCATGTTTAGTCACAGTACTGCAGTTCCATACAAGCATTAGTCCAAGCCAAAAAGGAAGAAGCCTTGTTAGAATTACTAGCAAAAACAATCTAAGAGAACATGTAATAAAAGATACAGTACATTTAAAATTAGTTGAAAAACAAGTACAGAGATCTTAGCTGTGAATGCTCTAAAAGTTATGTCCATTATTTGACAGTAAAATTACAAATATCTAATACTTTATACCCCAACAGAACTAGGTCCAGGGAAAAAAAAAAAAAAAGATCCAAAATTATCTCTCATTAGCACCCTGGTTTTCTACTTACTGCTAAACGTTTTCTCATGTAAATTTGAGTGTGTCAGAATTATGTGACCAATGTGATTTCTGACCAGCTACCCATTTGGGGTATAGAGTAGTCACTAACATGAATATAAAATACTCTGTGGTATGATAGAACACTGTAGCAGCAGAGATTAAGAAGTTTGCCTGGTTTAAAAAAAGAAAGGAAGGAAGGAAAAGAAAAAGGGGTTAGCTGACATCATACAAACTAGCATAAAAGCAACTACGTACAAGCCAGATTAAACAAAAGAGACATTTCTACAAATCTGTGACTAATCTTTCACTCATACCTTGCAAGTAGAGATGTCACAATACTGAAATATTAACATGGGAGCTTTTCCCAGTTAGCGCCTTTTTTTTCTTTTTTTTTCTTTTTTTTCTTTTACTACTCTAACAGATAGTGAAATCAGCAAAGTTGTTTGCTAACTGCATATTTGCAATACAATTTGTTTTAGCCCATGCCTTGCTAGCAGGCTATAAAATACAAGCATGTAGGCAGAAATATAAGCATAAACTTTGTACCACTTAGCAGGAATTTTTTTATTCCCTCTTCATTCCTTAATCTCCTTTGTTTGCAATTTGCGTACATTCCAACCAGTAGTACCTAATTTGAGTCTAAATTTTACTTCACTATTTGATCTAGTCTATACATTACTTACAGAACTGAACACACAGAGGATACACAACAGACCAACCCTGGACACACTCCTTCCCACAAGTTACCGATGAGCCACTCTAACACTCTAGCGCAAGCTAGTCTAAAAGGTCATCAATAACTTGTTGAAGTAATTGTTTTGTCTAGAGAAAGTCATTGTATGCCCTGTTTACGCAACACCAGTTTTAGTCTGGATTGTTTCAGGTGCCAGAACAGAGTCACTGGCTCCAGGAAGGGGTTTCTTCTGGCTGCATAGGGAAACAAAGGTGATGTAAATGGAGGTGAAGCGAGAGGTGTTTTGATACTGGCCCTTGGTACTGCCAATACACAAGAAAAAAAAAGGACAAAGACACAAGAGAGGCAGAGAAGAACGGAGAAAGACAAAGAAGCTGAACGGGATGTTCAGACGTGGTGGCAATATGGGTTACGGCATTGCTACCAGGAAATGGACGTACATTATTTTGCATTAACTGGGCAGCTACCAACACTACGTGGTAACTTGGTTAGAAAATGAGGTGGGTACCTACGGTCTGCTCCACGCTGCCACTGATCAACGTACGCAGGAAGGAAGTTGTGCGGGAAAGGGTCAATTTAATCAAATAAATAACATGGTGGCAAAATACAATGAAGAATATATATTTTAGGAGGTTCGATCTAAGACCATTGAAAAGAGAGTTTATTGAGTTCATGACGAGAAAAGTAATGGAGCATTATGCTGAATGGGCAGGGTCAAACACCCATTGTGTCAACAGATTTAGTTCCTTATAACGGCAATAGTATTTCATCAGCACTGGTGGTGTATAAATCTAGACAGCGAACTGGTACTGTGACATCCCTATTATCTCCCTAAATCATTTTGATAAAGGAAAAGGCTTTTCAAAATATCGCATGTTTTCTGCTTCATTCTGTCATTTTATTGCCCGATTCTTTGTTACAATTTTCCAATCACTTTACATAACCAACCATTTTCATCATTGCCACACTATTGTAAACCACATCAGCAAGTTAATACATAAAGCTTTGCATTTCAAAAAACTAGACACTTTAGTAACAATATTACAAAGATTTTAGCTTCAAAAATAACTGAAAATGAAAAAAATAAACTTTTAAAGAATTAGCATCATAAAATTAATTTATTCCAAGTAAAAATACAAAATAATATTAATGACATTGACCAGATATGAAAGTCTCTCCCAGAAACAACTATATTAATGGTTGAGAAAGCACTCCTTAAAGAAAATACGAAATAAAAATGAAAAATATGTAAATATGTTTAATTTTTTTCTTAGCAAAAAATCTTTCTAAAAATAACAATGAAAATTTGTCTCAGTACAAAGGCTACATTACTATTGAAAAAATACCAGCATGAAGAAAAGGTACATATTTGACAGTAGAAAAATGATTTTAGTGAATCACAATGTCTAAAGTCTGCAATGAAAATAAATCTGCAATAAAGATTTATGCCTTTTTTCTTTTCATTTTTCTTTTTTTTTTATACAAACAGTACAAACAGTATTGCACATAACAACAAATAGTCGAGGTTAGGTTAGCCTTCAAAAAAATCGACTAGTTCAAGTCTCACATCAGAAAAGGCCACAATAGGACCTGTTGTACCCAGGGGCTTCTTAGTCAAGTTGCAGTTCAGAATTCCATATTTTAAAAAATAACTTTTTTTGAAGGACCCTCTTTTAATATAACATATTAACAACTCAGGGGCACATTCATTTACAAAAGAAAAGGGAGCATGTCATAATTTAATAAACTAAAAAAAGTTCTCTTTAAAAAAATACAAACAGAAGAACTCTCACAATTCTGGTCAGTCGTGCATAATCACACTTGATTATAAATATACAAATTAAGGGAAAATATTATCTCACCCTCTATTCACAACTTTCAGCACCAAATGGAGTTTGTGTTTACACCTGTTCTTTATGATGATTTTCTTTTAGATTTCATCCAACATTTTGCTATAGTGTACATTTTCCAGCTTCTCTCTCTCTCTCATTCTCTTTCTCTCTGGGGGTATTTTTCTACATGAAAGAGGGGTATTTCTTCAAAAAGGTTTACTTCTTTCACATAATTAGGTAGATTTCTGTAGGTTAGCTATGATCTTTAATATTACAGTTATAAAGCTCTAACTTCTTCATTTTCAAAAAAACTCAAATAAGCATGAAAAAAATAAAGTTACCCATCTGTTAAATCATTTTTCTTGCAGAATTAAATTAATATATATTTTTCTGAATAAACTTACTTAGAAAATATCATTTTCTTTCCTATATTTCAAAATTGAGGTATTGCAAAAGATCATGTCAGTCAGAAAGCATGCCTTTTTCTCTAAAAAAAATCATCAGCCGACTGTTGAAAACTGTCTAGATACAAAAAGTAGTGCATAACAAAATGTCTTGTACAGATGAAAAAAAACAGAAAAGACACCTGGGCTGGGAAAAGCAATATCACAAAAACGCCCAGAAGTAACTTCAAAAGGGATAATTATAATAAGCATTTTAAACCAGTAAAAAACTATTGTTTTTTCTTTTTTTTTTTTTCCAAAAACAGAAAAAATCCTTTCAAAGCCAATACTTGCAACTAAACATTGGGAAAAACAAATTACTAGATTGGACACAAACAAGGACATCACAACAAACAAAACCCAGACATTTAAATCTACTATGCGGTGTCATATCCAGTCAGATTGTCCCCAGAACTGCAAAAACAAAGGAGGAAAAAGAAAAAAAAAAAATAGTGTACACATTCTCACAATCATTAGTATACCAAGTGTGTTTATTTTTATACGCTATCTGCAGCCCCACTGTTCATGCTAAAAAAATGTCCACGGTGTTAGCAGGTCTTAATTGTATTCAAGCTTCACAGGATACATCCAGGGATTAGAGAGATTACGCCACATCCACAGAGCAGGCTTCTCATGTTACTTTTATATGCAGACATTTCTTTAGCACCGCTTTTTTCCCCCTAACTTTCTTAAATGTGCCTAGTTTATTCGTCTGACAGACTATCTAATCGGTAGTGTATGTACGCTAGCATGAGCTCTTTGGTTTTCTGGACAAGGTCTGCAGCTACGTAAATGATGCAAGCATTAGGGGAGAGATTGTATCTAAGAGCTCATTTCTGTTCATGTACCTGTTTATGTAACTGTCAAAAATGTGTTAATGTTGGATACAGAGGCTTTAACAGTTAAGTTTGATCACAGTACTAGACATAATCACTTTACTATATAAAATAAATTGCACAATATATAACAGAGCACCGCAAAGTACTTCATCTACCATCCACAAATTCATTTTAAGAATATCCTACAGCTAGTTTTTATATTTGTTGTAATATAGGTCATTCTGTAATGGGCTGATCCTAATTTCAGAAGCATTACATTTACTGAGGCATGCCTTCCTCCAGTCAGTAATCACTTTTTTTTGTTACTGAGTACTTTGTAGCCTACGTGAAGTCGTAATTTGTGCATTGTGGGCAGGTTTTATATTAGACATATATAAAATTTATTGCATGCAGCAACCTGATTAAGTAAACATGCAGTCAAAAAATATTGACCTTCCTTGGAAGCTTTTCTGTATGCTCTACTGATCTCCTTTCAGCAGCCATCACTATTTTAATCACATATTCATTTTTTAATCGATACCCTAGCCTGAATAGAGTATTATGGTATTAGTAATACCATTTTAATAGCAGCAAAAGCTATTGCAGCATACATTTACATAACACTAAGAGATCTAACAAAAAAAAAACCAAAACGAAACAAAACAAACAAAAAAACTCTCAGCAAAACAAAAGAAAAAAAGTCTGATCCAGCTTATGAGGTATCATCCTTACAAGTCAAAATGGAGAGCAACTAAAGGCTTATTTTCTTTTAAGGGTTATTACTACTCTAAATGACCCAAACTAATGATTGCTGAATATCTGTTTAAGTTTTTGCTACATCTGCCACCTACTTGTGAATATTACCTTTGGTAAGTCATCTGCTAGGGGCAAGTCTAAATTTCTGAAAATAAGTGCATGCTCCAGTTTAAAAATAAAAAAAATTATAATAATAATAAAAAAAAAAAAAAAATCTTCATCACATACACATCAACCTGGAGAAGGCTGATGAGAATGGCAGTCTACGTAATGTCACTAGTGACAAGTCTTGTGTAGGAAATTAAGGTACCAAGCAGATGTTTGTGTGAATCAAAGTGCAAAATCAGTACAGTTACACTCTGCCGGTTTGTATTATACTGGACACTGAGTTCAGTAATATGACTGTAAATAATAATAATAGGAATAAAAAGACCCATATCTTCAATAAAGTCGAGGACGAATGCACAGATTTCCAGAACACTAAGCCCTGAGGCAGCGCTCTCTTTTAACTCAATTTTATTTACTCCAGTACTTGTTGCTGGGTGAGGCCTGGGGTTCAGCTCCAGCGGAACGGGACGTGGCGCGGCCGGTCACCTCCCTCCTTTACCAGTGGTTTGTGGAACTCTCGCCCAGCACGAGAGTGTATGCTTGCCCAGCAGTATTCACAGTAATACTGCAAACAGGTAACATTGGCACAAAAGAATGGAGCAAACTTTCCACCACAGCGAGTGCCCTGGCATTCATCACACATCTGATCATCCAGCACGTATGGCTTCACTTCCACCTGCAGCAGGAAGAAGAAAAGTAACCGTAAGAACATGACATAGTTTTGCCAAGTATGAACAGAAGGAACAATTCTTCCAGTTTTTTTGACTCTATTATTGGTTGCATCAGTTGAAAATGTTCGAAGAGGTTGGTAGTTAAATTTTCACACTAACCACTTGTCAGAAAGTCTCAAGAAAGAAGGGTGTGCTTTGGTAACTATTCAACATTTCTTGGAAAAGGTTAAGTGTGTGAAAACACCAAGATGGAAATACAGTACAAATAGCATCTCCAAGGGTTTTGCTGCTAAGAAACCTCCAGGAATGAGAATACAGTCATTACGGAGACAAGCCATGAGAGAGCAGCATTTAGGAAGAAAAACTGTAAAGAACAAAATTATATTTCTAAACTTCAGAGGTCTGGTGAGTTTCAGAAGTTTTTTCCCAGAGAGGTTTCTTCCGCTTGTTTTTCATGAACTGCAAAATGCAGGGTTAGACGAATAAATGTGGAGAAGATTGAAATGAAACAAGATTAAATGCACTTGTATTAAATACTCTGCCTTATGCTGTCAACAATCTCTACCTAAATATTTTAGCTCTAGAAATGTAGTAAGCTTCCACAGGTGTTCCAGCAATGGCCGTGCCATCAATGACAAACATGCCAGGGAGCTGCTGACTTTTGTCCTACACTCAGTTGTAAACCCCTCGGGACTGGAATTCTTGGTCTTAAAGTACTTGTGCCAAACACATCAGAGTTTTGGTGCACGACTAGGCATTTGCAATACTACTGGTACAGAGGCTGACAACGTGACAGCTCTTCCCTGTGTTGTTGTCTGTTCCCAAGAATCAACCCTACACTTTACGTTGAGTGTCTCTTCACTCTGCGGAAATCATTAGCTTATCCATGTGTAATTCTTATGGCTCTATGATGCATGAAGTGGTTCAAGTACAGTCACATACATTAAAAGATATAGAAAAAATTGAAATACACATACTTCCATTATAAATAATTTTGCTAGTCTGGCAGAATTTGTATACTGCACGTAAAACTTCAGCAACTAGTTAAATACACACAGTATTAAAGAAACACAGAACGAGATATTAAATTGAAAAACAGGAAAGCTTATACAAAAAAGCATTATGCTGCATTTTACTTCAGCTTACCCTGACCACATTTGTTGAAATGCTACCTATCTGAAGTAAAGCTTATGCAATGAGTTAGAGTTCTTGCCCCATGGAGCAGCTAAAACTGCCAGCGTATCTTTTTAAAATTACGCTGTACCACTAGCATTGCCTGGACATGCCTGAATATCTGCCATTTTGCATATCAGATGCCCTACCACTAAAATTAGAAGCATCATGTAAAATAAAACAGTGTTGTCTCAAATTAAATGGGAAGCAAGCAGGTCCAACATCCAGCATATCTCTAGATCCCCACCTACTCCCACTTCCAAAGCACGAATTGTCAAAGTCTGAAATAGATTCTCTCTCCTTTTCTTTTATAATTGGTTACTACTGAAATAATTTTAAGAATGTATTATTTAATTGGTTAAAATCATGAGGTATATTAGCACCATCGAGAAATAGTCTGAGGACTTTTAACTCCATGACCTCATCTAAACTGACAAAATGTTCAGTTCAGATTTTTAAAGAGAAAGTAAAAATAGCTTGGACTTCACAGCTGGGTGGGTTTTATGTGTATATTGCACATAATAGACACACCCAGTTATCTGTAAAGCTGACTCCTTGTGAAACAATTTGTATTACGTTAAACAGAAACCAAGCTGACTCCACTGTAAAAACACATAGCAGCGGGGTCTGCTGTACGTTCTTTTTTAATAATTCTGAATGCTGAGTCCTCAAAAACCCAGGTGTTACGTATACATGTAATCAAGAGGAGAAGACAGAAGGTCTAAAGGAAAAAAAAACATTTTGGCAATTAAATAATGCTTTCTTTCGATGTCTTCAATTCAGATTGCAGTAAATACCTGAACTTACTCTATACTTGAAAAGCCCTTTAGACACCAGGATTTCATATGGACTAAACAAACCATCTTATTTTCTCCCCCTTTGCCTATTAAGCATCTATTGGCATTTGGGTTTGGTTAAATAATTCTCAAACGTTTGAGGTAAGCATTACCTATCATACTTCAGATAAACCTCTGTTTTAGGAACCTCAAGTCTAGGCATACATTGCCAAGAGAAAACGTTGCCCAGTAGTAGCAGAAATGCCTGAAGGTTTAATAAGTAACCACTAAGTAAAAGCTGTTGCTGTACAATGAGCAAACATCTAAAGGAGGAGAAAGAAGCTGGGAAATTTTGAAGTGTTCGACCTTCAAAATTCAAAACAAAACCAAGAACAAAGGTGCTTACAACCAACTATTTTCTGGGTTTAGTGCTAAACAGTTACTTAAGATGGTTAAGATGTTTCTTCACTCTGCTTTAGGTGCTTAAATAAGCTTTTAAATAATTAACAAATGTCATCTGAAGAACGGAGGTTACAGTGTTCTCCAATATAAGGGTGGTTTTAATTTCTGTGCAGTTCTGTGAGTAATAACCATTCTGTTTCATGCTATTTTACTTACCCGTTTATCAATGTCATTGTGTTGCAGCTGGACAAAGCGAGCGCTGATAGCAGCAATATAGCTCTGCTGATTGGAGAAAGCCACTCTGCCAGCACCTTTTGGATACTTCAACTCTGGGTCGGTATCAATGCCAGCATAGCAGACACCTCCATATAAACGGTCCATAATCATTGCCAATTCAACTGCAAGAAATAAATTATTAAATGTTAGAGGTTTAACATAAATAAGTGTTGCATTTGGTTTGTTGCAATTAGAAAAGCACTGTTGGCCTTAGCACACTTGTCTTCCAAAGACTGAAGTAGCAAACCTAAACGGTCTTAACAGAGTGAATCAGCCCTACATGAATTATAGTAAAATATAAAGGAAAAAAACAGAATCTGTAAAAAGAAACTTGGTGCGACTGAAGTGTGAAAAGAAATGCAGAATTACACTGGTAAAGAAGGTATCAGGTCAACTGGTTAAGAATTTATCATACTGTAAGTTAAAACTGTGGTGTTTAGGATTAGGTATTCAGGGTCTTCCCAAGCTCCAGCCAGGCCTGTTAATGCTAGTTTACATAATGGTCAGTTGAAAAGACATTAAGGAAGTGTTTTACATTTGAAAAAAAAACCAAAAAACCCCCTTGTGAAACATCAGAAGTTATTACGCTTAAAGCATGCCTACATATGGGCTGCAACTTAGTAATTCTGTAGAACATTAACTTGATTGTGCATAGTTTAAAAAGGTTTGTTGCTTTTTCTGACACCGAAAATAACTCTAAAGAAGTTACAAGTATCATTCATAAGATGAGACAGGCTGAGTGCATGGCTGAGGAGACATACAGGAAAGTTAAGGGAAAGAACTGAAGGAAGAGAAGAGGCATGTAAACTGTGCAAAGGTGTACGGTCTCTGACCCAGGCTCTCTGTAAAAGCTGACAGGCAAACAGATTTGTCAGATGGACTAGGGACAGACCCTGGGAACTGTACAGGCCCCGACAAGTCAGCTATTTCTTTACGCTAATATGTGAAAACACTTTCAGCTGCAAGTTAAAATTTAGCTATCCAAGTTAAAATGAAAAAGATACACTAAATGTTTAAGTCCTTGTAGTTCTTACAAAGCTTTCACTATTAAATTATATACAGAACAGAGACAATTTTTAAAGTGAGTACGTGTATGTGTTTGTATAAGTGTGTGTGTGACATTTACTGAAGATCATAAGCTAATTTGTCCATTTGCAACAAGCAAACAAATGTCTGACTCTCAAAGGGAAGTGAGGGCTACCAGGAAACCTGATCCAGAAGTCTTTCTTCCAGACAGGTCTTGTCCACCACAGCCTGGAAAAATAGGACTAGGGGTTGAGAGGATGAGACCATGCAGCTGACTTGGACTGAGGATGAAGAGGGGCTACTTAACAGAAATGAGAGCTGCCAAAAGACCTATCTGGGAGAAATGCTTCTACGTGCTTTGTGACCTTGTCATTGGCTCACCAAAAACATAAGGGTTAGGAAGAAAGAAAAGAGTGTTGAACTACAGTTGGGAGTGGCACTAAAATGGAGCCTTCAAAAAAAAAAAAAAAAAGGGAGGGGGGAGGTGGGGTGTGCTTTGAAATGTCAGTCCTTTGGGATGAAAAGTTTCCAAGGGGAAGGTAAAAAAGTGAGGGGCTGCCAGGAAATCTGGGCTGGGATAAATCTTTCCTCTGGCCAAAGGCTAAGGAGTCTTATCTATGGCTGTGCAAATAAAAGTGAAGAAAAAGAGCTGAAGGTGAAGAAAAAACATTGATAAAAAGGGCTACTTTAGGATTGGGTCTAGAAAACAGTCTTCAGTAGAGTGGGGCCACCAAGAGACCTGGGATAGGAGAAATACTTCTGGACAACAGCTGAGAGGCTGCATTGGAAAATTAGGCTTAGGGCTGAGAAAAAGGGAAATGAGATATCATAGAGCTGCAGATAGAATTGGTTTGGAAAGGGCTGGAAGAAGTTTGTCTTCTTATCAAAGGAAAGGGTAATCTCTCAGCCAGTAAATCAGGATTAGAAGTATGATGCTATACCTTCTCCAAATCAGATAAGTTCTAGGATATTACGCAAGCTGTTTCTGCTGAAAATCCTAATTTTCACGGTTTGTATTTTGTAGACAGGGAAACACTCACTGTAAGTTAGAAAGTAAGCTACAATCTTTGGAAAAGACAGGGTATATTTTCTGCTCTTTTACATATACTGTATCTCTTTTCTTATCTTTCATGCTTAATCTGGAACATCCCACTACGTGCCCTACATTTTCTTTCTACCTACCAGCTCGGAGGGGCCGTGGAACTCCTCCAACAAAGATAGTTTTTCTTGGATCCAAAGGCTGAGACCCATCCATCACAAAGTCACTGTCACTTAGGTTCCAAGGTCGAATTTGCACCTGTATTAAGGATTGTTTTTAGAAGAGGAAGGCGACAACTCAAAATTAAGAAAAAACTGCCAAATCTTTCTATAACTAAAAATATAATTTTAACTTTGCAAAAGTAGTAAATCGGTGGTACAACCACCAAAACATTTTGAGAAGGTAGCTTATCTAAGTGTTTGAAAGAAGGTGGACAATTCATTTATCACCTCTAGAGGCCAGGCTTGAGTTAAACTTTATCGCAGCAAAGTCCTACCTCATTAATTCCCTGCCCCTAATCGCCATTATAATGAGAAATCTGTGAAAGGACTTTCAGAACATTTTACCATGTATGTGCAATCATACTTGTAATTCACATGCCGTGATCCACAAATTTTTAAGCATTGATAGGAATGCAGATAAATTTCTGTGCTTGGATACAAAAGGAGGTTTTGTAATGTGAATGCTCACTTCTGTTAAGCAGCAAGCAATGCAGCTGATACAAAATCTTTAGGTTACTCAAAAAAAAAAAAAACCCAAAACCAAACAACCAAAACCACCACCAAACAAACCAACCAGCTGCTCAAAAGTTATTTGGATAAAGCTGTTATCCATCCTTTTTTTTGATCCTAGAAATCATGTAAGCACTGTGCTGGAATATTGGGTTGTTCATTTATCTGTACAAGATTTTTAATCATGTATTTTAAATGAACTATGTTTTTTATGTAATCATATTTGTCTGTAGTTTTCATCTAACCTGTATGTATCCATAGACACAGAAAAGACTAGCATTAAAGAATGTTAGAGACGTGAACAACAGAAGCAGGTTACTGTATGTCTTCTATTCTGCTACAGCTGTATGCATTACAAGTTTTTACCCTGCAGTTTTTATAAAGTAAAGGAGACCTAAATTATAAATCAATTAGCTATTTCATGCAGAAAAATAATAAAGAAACCTAGTGAAGTACAGGGGATATTTGAAGCTATCTGGATTTTCATTTCAGGGAGGTTAAGTTTCTTCATTACACTGCATAAAGCTTTCTTTCAAATAACAGAGAGGAAAAAATTATAATCCAATTGTTCTATAGCTAACGTTGTAAAAGGATGTCTATCCTGTGAGATACCAGAGGTACCAAATATAACAGTTAATTGAACACGGCATTTATCAGAGAGAAGCAAATGTTAAAACCATGTTATGCTGATACAGAAAGTCAGTTCAAGTAAAAGCAAGGACAGCAACAGGAAATGGACAAGTCAACTGTAAGTATAAATATATATAAATATTTATTTATTAACTGAGAAAGAGTTATAGCAAATGGGTTAGCAACCAGCCTAAGTGTCACGGCATAGGCTACTTACTGGTTTATCCTTGATTGTGGGACTTGACACACACAGGTAAAGTTTCCCATCTTCTTCCAGACAGGCATCTATCAGAGCTTGTACAGAGCTTTCTTCCTGGAACAGCAGAAAGGCATAACCTTGGAAAGGATAAAGGCACAAGAAAAAGAACAGATTAATTTATAAAGCATTTTTAAAAAATATATAAGGAAAACAAACCCAAGAAGTGAATGATATACAAATTACAAATAATTGTTACAGCTATTAGCTTCTTTTGATAAATTAAATTCACCTAATAGATCAACCCCTCATACAGTATTGATTTCAGAATGCCAACAAGAGTGTTTGCTGCATATAAGTATGTTTAATTAATTAACGATTTTGAGCAGTGAGAATATGGGCTGTTGAATAAGGGGTTCTTATAATCCAGCAACTGTACTGGAGCTATTTATCAGTGGTATCTGCTGGTATCAGTGATTATTATCTTACGATGCAGGCTCTGGGTTTCTGGTTACCATACAATGACTAAATATTACAGGGTCAAAAAAGTGGACAAGGAAAAATAGACTTTTACGCTCACATACTTAACTATGAAAAAAAATGCTCACCTAAAAACAATAAGCAGGAGTGAAAAAGAATGGCATGTGTCATGTTTCAGTATGAGTTGAAGACCTGCTGTTGTTATTTATTTTTAAATAAACCAGTTCAAAAGAAAGAGGAAAATTCAACAAAAATTGCTCCAAGTGATTCAGATTTTTAGGACTTCAAATTAGCCGGTAAAGCGAAGTGTGTGTGGCATTCAGTGCTCTTTCTGAATGCAGCTGGCAAGAAAGCTTTCTTCGGTTTTAATGATACACTTGAAAGCAGATTTCACCCAAGCAGTCCATTCTTTGGCTGCCTCAGAAGTGAAACTAATACGGCACGCTCTACACTAAGCAAAGCCATCGAAAGAGCGGCTGCTAGACTGGAATACAGCTGCCTGGTTACGAGAAGTTTCTATCGAGCATGCACTGCTCTTTTGCCCTATAATCAGTACAACTCAGTTTTCTCCCTGAATGCGAACATGTTGGATTTGACCTTTATAATTCGGCACTTGTGTGTCTTACAGGCTCCCTCTTTTCAGAAAATCTGCAGCAATTAGAGGCAGCTGGAGTTTAAGCAGGGACTGTTAGACTTCCTCTGCCTAAGACTCCTGACAAAAACCCTAAGCGTCTACACCATAAGACACCATATTTAAATTAGGACAACCTTTGCTACAGCTTTACACAGTCTACTTGCTATTAACCTAGTAGTGACCATAATTTTGCACTGAGTTTTGAGAAAATGCTATTTGGTGTGTTCTTTTTAGATAAATACTGCACAACTGATTTATTAAAAAGAAGTTAAGATAGACACGGAAAAAGTGTTTCCACCTGTAGATTTATCTCCCAAATTACCTCTTACTCTACCATCTCTAGTCCTGTGTGACTTCTTAAAGAATAAATTCTATGCAGCTGTTTGTTTCCAGAGGCAAAAGAAGTCTGCATTAACGTAGTTACAGCCCAGGACACACCTAGAAAGATTGACTTGCCCCAGAAAACAAAATAGTTTGATCATCACTCTTGCCAGCAAACAAGGAACTTGCATACCTAGAGTTGGAGTGGATTAAAGATACCGGTCACAGTAAGAATTTAAATACTTCTTGAGTAAGAACATCTGCTTCCTCTCTAGCAGATGTAATTCTCTTAAAACAGTCCCCTAAAGATATAAACACGCTTCAGCATTTTAGTTTTCAACTTTACAAAACTAATTACGTTAACTGAGTATGAAAACAATTAGCTTGCAATCACCATCACTTTGAGGTTCATTTTATTTTCCATCCATGCACTTGTTATATCTCCCTCACTCCACACCATCCCCTTTGATTATATTCAAAAAGCAGAGGAAAAACATTATACAAATGAAAATATCTTTAATTTAGTAGTTCTTTCAGTCTTATAAAATGCCCCAGTCAGAAAACTACATACTTGGAAAAGACTACCATGGCAACTACGCCTCCAAAGCCAACTCATCACACTTTTCTGAGATAAATTCACAGAAGATGCAGTGCTAATCATTCCACTACGAAGAAATCCAACAAACAATAGAGGTACATATACACATATTCTAAAAGAACGGTTTATATATATTTATATA